>NW_007726284.1:181293-191124 GCF_000696425.1 Galeopterus variegatus | reverse complement strand
TTTTTTTATTTCATTGAGTGAGTCTTTCATTTCTAGACGTTCTGCTGCACTCTTTTTTATGGTATTAATCTCTTTGTAGATTTCCTTGTTCATATTCTGGATGTTTTTTCTTGTTTCATTGTTTTCTCTAATTGAGTCTTCCTTTATTCAAGTTTTCTTAAGATCATTGCTCGAAATTCTTTTTCAGACATTTCAAGGATTCCCTGTTCCATGGAGTCTGACTTTGGGGTATTACTGTATCCTTTTGGTGGTGTCATTTCTTCTTGATTGTTTGTGCTTCTAGTGTTTTTTTGCTGATGCTTGGTCATTTGGTAGAGGGTTTGCTTCTTCTATTATACTGAGGTTGGCTGTAGAGTGGCCTTGGTTGTTCTTCAGGGTGATATTTGTTTGGTTTTAGCAATATAGGGATTTGGGTCATGTTGGCTCTGTGTCTCTTCTTATTTTCCCTGCCTCCTTGCATTGAGAGTGGAGAACAGAATGCATATTTACTTTCATTTTTTACATATTATTTCATATGAGGATACATCCAAAAATTCATGGAAAGATTTGTATTATCTTTCAATTCTATTTTTCCACCAACTTTTTGAAGTATCATTGTATTTTGTAGAGTCTGTGGACTTTAAGGCACAGTGATGCTGTTGTAAACAAATAAGATGCTGTCTGAGTGATTCCTGGGAGCTCATTAGGACAGTGAACATATCTTCTCAGCAACAATACAAGGAGATCAGGGAGGCTTGGCCAACATGCTCACATACACATACAGACCAATGAGTCAATACTTGAAGTCAAGACTCTTCCAGAAGGTCCAAAATGTATGGTTTTTATTTATAGACCATATATCTGAGAGCCAAATATAGTAGTTCAAGTATAATCAATAGTTTGTTTAAAAAAAATCAAATTCTCACTATAAAATCTGAGCTAGATACTTGGGTAAGGGCATGGCTGAGGAAGAAGGGGCATTTAAAAGAATTGTAATTATCGAGCCGGCCCCGTGGTGCACTCGGGAGAGTGCAGCGCTGGGAGCGCAGCAACGCTCCCGCGGCGGGTTCAGATCCTATATAGGGATGGCCAGTGCACTCACTGGCTGAGCGCAGTGCGGGTGACACCACACCAAGGGTTGCGATCCCCTTACTGGTCACAAAAAAGACAAAAAAAAAAAAGAATTGTAATTATCACTCCTGGGCTTATAAGAGTTTGCATTTTAATTATAGGGACAATAAGTGAGACAGTTCAATGGTGGGCAAGATTATACAGTATTAAATACCTAATGAGGTCTGTAAGAGAGTGTTTCCATCAAGGGACCACATGGCCCCTTGCAGGTGTCCAAAAATGTGTGGGAGCATTTTTGGTTGTCACAGAGAGGGGATTGGAAGTAGTTCCCCTCAAAATGCTGATAACCCTGATGAGAAGCTTTGCAGTAATTCCGAGAAGAATGTAAGCGCTCTGACTCTGAGCTGAGTCTGAGATGTACTTGGTCCATTCTGTGAGTCTAACAAAGGTTCTGTTCCCTGAAATCAAGGAAACGGCCTGCATCAAAAAGTGCTTCAGTGATCAAAGTCAGTAAAGTGAAACAGGTCGATCATTGTCCTGCCTAAAAGGCCAAATTCTTTTAGCATTGATTTAAAGCTATGAGGAATCAAGACCCTTTCTTTAATAATGCTTTCTGATGGCTTTTTGTTTATATTGAAGTAAGGAGCTAAAGTGTGGAAGCCCTGGACTAGAGGGTAGTTTATTTCATAAAGATATTTCTACATTTAATGTTAATATTAATTGCCTATATTGTATGCCTTTTTATACCATCTGAAGTACTTTCACATTGTAAAAAATTTAAATATTTTTTATTTGAAAAATACTGAAAAACAAAATTAGATTTCTAAATACCTATTTTTTAGAACAGGCAGCATGATACGTTTAGTTACCAACAGGAATTTTCAGCAAACCAAATTATTTAAAAAGATAAAGTGAAACTGGCCAAGAAAAAAGAAAAGCACCATTTGAAAGTTATTTTTCTTAGTGCTCCTATATGTTTTTAATTGAAAAAGTAGGTAAAACTTGATCTGCTGTGAGAAAAATTGACATATGGTTCATTTCTAGAGTATTAGTAGTCATCACTCCAAAAATATAAGACCAAAATTTGTATCCCCATATCTGGTATAATGCTTGGGCCATGTAGATGTCCAATGTGCGTTTAAATAATACATAAGATTTATATTTAAAATCATTTGAATTAGTTCCTAAAATTTGCACCCTAAAAATTATTTTAAATAATTCCTAAAGAATTAAAGATTCCTAAAATTTATTTAAAATAACTTAGAGACTAAGTTCTATTGTATCTTCCTTTTTTTAAAAAGAGAAAAACCTAAGAAATGCCAGAGGATTTGTTTTTAATATATGTTTTGTTACTTGCTTTAGAAAATAATTTTATTCCTACTTAAAATTTTACTCAAAGTTATATTATCCACGAAGATCAAGGGTTTAGATCCTGATCTTCCTAGCCAGCCACTAAATTAAAAAATAAAATAAAATTATCAGCATTTTGATTTATATACACAACTTTTATATGAATATCTATCTGCATGATTTAAGATTGCATGTCAAATGAATATGGTTATTTCTAAATGTTTTTTCTATTAAAAATTCTGTATGTGATTCAAAATCTAAGATAAAAAGAATATACTTATTATTTACAATAATAGCTATCATTTTTGAACACATTTTGTGTTCCAGGTTCTTTGCAGCATTTTAAGTGTACCATCTCACATTTATTAATTTCTAACAACAAACTTTTGAGAGTGGTACAACCATTAGTGTTATTTTACAGATGGAGAAGTTGAGGCTTAGTATAGTTAGGATTTTAATTTCCATAATACTGCCCCTCCTTGCCCTTCCTACTTTATTATATGTAAATAAGACCTTGAAAGTATGATTTTTTTGAAAGACAAAATGAACATTTTGCCATATCCCTTTGCAAAAGAAAAAACAAGTGCATTGTGGGTTCACCCTGATTGATGTTTAAGTCCAAAGTATTTGGTTTTTCTGATCACAAAGAACTAAAAACTATGAAACTTAGTATGTTGGATAATTTCATATTTTAAGTTAGATATACAACTTATTTAAATTCAAAACTAAGTCTGGGGAAGTTTGATAAATGGACAGAATTAACTTCATTTTAAGTGGAGTTTCAAAAGCAATGGTAACTCACTAAGGAGATAGACACAGGCAGGTTTGAATCCGTGGTTGCAAGCTGACACTTTGAGGGAATGTTCTTAGCAAAACACTCACTTCAACGGAAATTAGGTCAGCTTTCTGGAACATTTATCATTTATACCTGTCACCAGCAAGACTCAGTCCTTAAAGTGAACTGAGATCAGAAGCAATGGTCCTTCCTGCTCTGAACTGCAAAGGACACTTTAAACCAATAGTTCTACAAATATGTGAGCTTGGCAGAAGCTCCCATGAAACTGAAGCCAACACCCATATAGTTGCTCTGGGAATTGAATTCCTTAATACTCTGTTTATAGAATTTTGAAACAGCAAATGGATTTGGTCTGTTCTGAGAAAACAATCTGTCCCGTGGCTTGTTTGGAATAACATCTAGAGTTGCTATAGAAGGATGGGGGCAGATGATCATGTCTGATTCACAAGACAATTTCACCAGCTTCTTCTTGTCCCATACCACTCAGCCTGGTTGATTTCTGCCCAACTGGGGTTATTATTTGCATAGAAGAAAGGCCACCTTCTACTGAAGTTAAGTAGTTATGAATTTGATATAGAAACTAGAGTAGTTAGCAAAACCCAGAGCTAGAATAGCTAGCAAAATCCAAAGTAATGGAAGGTAAGACAGAGTGTGTGGTAAAACCAAAACAACATAAATGAGTCATAACCTGATGTCCTTTCAGTAATCATGCAGCATAAGTCTAGTGGTTTCAGAGCAATGTCAGCAAATATGGGGATCTTGCGTAGGAAACTGAGAATGCATCTGCACCAGCATACATGCATTTCAGCTCAGTGAGTATAGTTCATTGAGGTTTTTATGGATTGAAATGACCACATTCACCAAGCAGCCATATCTCTGTATCTGCTACATTAAGTTACCTTATCATTGAAAGGCAGTAATTACTCATCTTTTTCATATGTTCCTTTTGAGTAAGCACACCTAAAAAGTTAATTAAAAAATTGCTAGTGTATTTATGAAGTTGGTTGAAGAAAAAGGTGAAATTTTAAAATATTTGTGTAGTACCAGGAATCTACCTTTATATCTCAAAAAGAATAAAAAGAATGAATAAAAATAGATGTTTCATTTCTGTGTCCATCCATCACACGTATGCTGAGGACCACCATATGTTATACACTATACAAATGGCAGAGTTAGAAAGATGAGAGGGAGATAGTTTCCACTTTCATCGAGGCCTTGTTCAAGCTGCGTGTGTATGTATGTCTGTGTTTGACAGATCTTTAGATAAAAACTAATGATACTCTTTGTGAAATGCCTCCGTAGAGGTTATTTTAAAACTCAGGGAAGGAACTCAAGAACTGAAAGAAATTTTGTGTATGAAAGACAGCATGTAAAACAAAGTCTTGTTCATAACCACATCCTTAAGAAAGATGAGCCTTTTTCATATGCAAGTCCAGAAGATTTGAGGAGGTGAGGGGGAGATTGGATGTGGAAGAAATCCTCCAATGATTTCTTCTTGCTGGAAGAATTAAAAAACAAACAAACAAACAAAAAAAAAAACCAACAAAAAAACAAACCAAAAAAACCCACCAACTTTCATGATCACACTCTATTAAGCCAGGACCAGGAAACAATTTCTAATCAGCACTCTGATCTGGGCAGAGATTGTGCAGTCTTTTGTACCAGGCCTCAGATCTGTGTTCTCTATTCACAAATGCTCACTTCCAGCTGTTGTCATTGAAATCCCACATAATCTTCCAAGGTCAAAGGGCAGTCACCCATGGCTGCTGCAGTTAAAAGGTTATGCTGATTTCTGTTGTCAAATATTGGCCCTTTTCTCTTCCAATCACTCCCATTCTACTTTTTTTAAACAAGAAAAATCCAGCCTAGAATTGCATTACATGACTTTAAAGTCTTTAAAGTGTTCCTCCATTGTGTTAACACGACATGGCCTGAACAGTCTAATTCATTCTGTTATATTTCACAAAGAATTTTCTGCTTCTAAAATACTTTGTGCTGGACCAGGAAACTTCAAAGTCTTGTGGCCCACATGATTTGTGGCATACCATACATAGTATCTGCAGAAACGTATAATATAGGTTCTATAATTTAATGTACACTGTGGATTATGGCATCAGTAACTAAGTAATTGCTGTGTAAATGAGCAAGAATCACACAAAGCAAATGACTTTTAAAAAGATAAAAGCTTTTTACATTTTGTGGTTCTAAACATGGACTTATTTTATTATATATTTGGAAAACTGCATATACCTATATGTACTATATACATATTTGTTCTTCTCTAGTCTTAGAAAAGTAATTGTAAGAATTTTTAAAATGTATACTGCTTCAGTCCATCAGTGATTTTCTTTCCATGCTTGGTGAAACAAAATCAGTGTTGAGTGTCTTAAAAGTAGCACATGGCCCCTGGTCATCTTTTTTAGTTGTCATTGCACATGTCCTCAGGTGGTTTAGCAAGCGGGGCTCTCTGTAAGTGGTTTCACAGCTGTGTGCATTAAACCAGAAAAGGAAGAACAGGGCAATGGGCCATTAAGGTTTTCTGCTGTTTTACATCCATGAACCAGGGTAGCCCTCAGGTGATCCAGTTTCATGTCTGTACCTCAGGTGGTTTAGCAAGCGGGGCTCTCTGTAAGTGGTTTCACAGCTGTGTGCATTAAACCTGAAAAGGAAGAACAGGGCAATGGGCCATTAAGGTTTTCTGCTGTTTTACATCCATGAACCAGGGTAGCCCTCAGGTGATCCAGTTTCATGTCTGTATCATTTAAGGTAATCAGTTTCTGATGTATTCAGGGAATAAATTTTCTTATTTTTTCTCCAGTATATGTAAGGGTTCATAAGCAGAAACTAAAGCTATTACAAATAGTTTGATCCATTTGCAAATTACCAGTCGTTACTGTCCAAGTTTAGAGAAAACTTTGATTCAGAACATAAGGTTGCTTACAAAAATCCCTTTAGTTCAAAACCAAGTTAATTAAAAAATAAGTTTATGGTGCATTAAAAACTATCAGATTAATTTTAAAGTATTGAACTAATCCTGATTATACTATGCAAATTATAGTGGACCTTAGCTTCTCTAACATGACACGAAATTTTCTCTCTTTTTTTAATGGTGCTTTAAAAACAATTTCCTAAAGTGTTTCTCTGTTCTTGTACCAGACTAATTTGTGGTTGGATCCCCTTGCAAAACACCTATTTCTGCTTATATAGGCCTAGTAAATGCATGATTCTAAATGTTTAAGGGAAATGGGGAAATTAATTTGTTGACATGACAAAATAATGAAAGAAAGGAGAGAAAAATTAGGTTAAGGGACTGGAAGAGAGAAAATTAGGTTGAGGGGTTGTCTTCAAGCATTTGAAGGATGGCAGAATGGAAGAGAGATAAGATTTATTCTGCCTGTACCAGAAGGCAAAATCGAGGTAAATAAGGAGAAAGTACAGGAAAGCTGACATAGTTAATGAATTTAAAAAATAATTTTTTTTAGTCTAAAATTTTTTGTTGCAACACAGTAATGATCACTCCATTACTAGATGACCTTTAAGTTTTCTTCCATTTCTAATTTATTCTGTGATGTCATGCAGCCAATATTTGCAAGCATACAAATAAGTAAAAGTCTTCGCTTTTTGTTCTTGGATGTTTTGATATCTAATAGACGTAGTCTTTAAATTAATTGTTCAATCACTTGTAACTCAGACTCATAAACCCTCTTTATGTGATGTCATTGGGCAATTAAATTTAGCTTAATTAAATGCTACTATTCCCATATTAACTGCAGGACTTGGTGAAAAGATGTAACAAGGCCTTTGGATTAAACTAGATATCCAAGTCTCCAGTGTTATACATGATGGATTAAAGTGGAATAAAATGTATTATTATTAGTCATATGCAATTCTGCCTATCCCAGTTCTGCTTTAATCCAAGTTTTGCCACTATCTGTGTGACCTTAAGCAAGTCACTTAACCTCTCTGAGCTTAATCTTCCTCTTTTATAGAATCAGAATATTGCCAACTGCAGAGCTGGAGCAGGAATAGGGCTAATATGGTTGAAGTTCTTAGCAGGGTACCAGACACATAATAAATACTGGATAAATGAAAGGTATATTTTTGGTGAAAATTAGTACTATCTGGAGAGGTTCTATGGACACATTTTTTAGGTAGGAGACTAACTTTATAATGCCTGTCATTTGATTTGAATCCATTTTCCTAATGTAGATATGTTAAAGTGATTGCAAGTTAAGATGCGGAGTGTCCCTGGGTCATGAATTAAAAGTGTTAATTAGCTCAAAGGCTTCTGATTCCTTTTCCCCCTCAGCACATTAACCCAAATGGGGAAAAGAGGAAAGGAGCAGAATAAACCAATGTATCAGCAGAACATTTGCGCAAATGTTATCTTTTGTCAAATTATTGAGGAAATAATGAATTAAATCATAGTAAGAAAGTGTATTGATAGCAGGAATTCTTAGAGGCTTTAAAATATAAATGTTCCCTGTCATTTTCCAAGAATGAGTGTTATATCATTTTCCAAACTTATTTTAGTATGGAAACCTTTATTTTATATACATTTGTATCTTTGTTTTTATTTGTTTGTTTTTGGTGGAGCATTTTGGGGGTCTACTCTACATCACACATTTTGGGAAGTACTGGTATGAACCCTGATATGGAGGATGGAACACATCCATTCCGTATTTAGAGAATAGCAGGTGGGACATCTTGGCTGCAACACAGAGAGTATATCTGTGGGTGTTATGGGAAGATAATGATGAAAAGGTGTATTAGAGGCCAGCTTTTGAGGGGCTTTAAATGCCTAGCTTAGAAGCCTAAAGTTAATTCTCAAGGACATCATGAAATACTGATGGCTTTTTTTTTTTTCAGACAAAAGACACCAATCATCCATCCATTCTTTCCCTACTGTGCTAGTGAATTAAAGTGGAGAGAAGACACATATCAGGCATAACATATATCTATATAGATAGATAGATAGATATATGTGCCTACAGGGGCCTTGCAGATTATTTAAATAAGGGTATTGGAGAGTGTGACAAATTTATAAACTCATGTCTAGTTTAAAAGCATTCCAATAATAATAAAAATAATAGTAAGTGCTGTGCTAGTGAAGCAAAATATGTTTGCAGACTGGAATTGGCCTGTGGGCTGCTAATTTGTTACAGTTTAGATTCAAAAGGGAAAAGTTAGTAGTTATGTTGGTTAGTATGTGCTAAGTTAATAACAAAGAAACCAAAAACACAAAGTACAGTGTGTTGTATACATTGAAATCTGTTTTTCTTTTTGGTGACACTCCCAGATGGACAGCCTAAGTTGAGAAGGTGGTTCTACTCCACACTGTCATTCAGAGTCCCAGGTTCCTTCTACTTCATTGCTCTGTCTCATAGGTACTGTCTTTGTCTGCATTGTCAAAAGTGTTCTAGCTCATAAAAAGGGAAGAGAGAGTGTCCAGAACAGGAATTTCCTTTCAGGCACATGGGGTGAAAGTTGGTTATATCACTCATATCCACATCCTACTTGTGGCCACTCCTAACTGCAAGGGTGTTTTCTAGGTGTCCACCACATATGTATGTAGACAACCATCAGACTCAGCACAGGGGGGTATTATAATAGTCTTTGTCAATTTATAGTGTTTTTCTAGAAAGGTCTTATAAAAAGACCCAATTTTACATAGATATGAGGGTACTTGAAAAAGTTTATGGAAAAATAGGATTAAAACATAATATGAATCTTTCCATGAACTTTTTGGATTATTCTTGTACATTACTGAAAATCTTAGTACAAATATCTTCCTTGACTGGAGATGTGAGCCCCCAAGAGTAAGGACCTTGTGTCATTTCCTTTTGTGTCCCTAGGGCCTAGGACTGTGCTTGCACATAATAGACATTCAGTAAATATTTATTGAATGAAGGCAGTAAACCAAATATTGACTTTATCGGTATGAATATGACAGAAATCATTGAATGAGCAATGACAGAAAAACAAACAAAAAACACAGATCATGTGTCAATATTGAGTAACAATGAATGAGCAGTGCAGGGAAATTTGGAGCAACAAAAGAAAGAGACTGACAGTATTTAAGTCCCATGACACATACTTCTCAACCCTCATTTTGCCTCATTCTTTTCAGCTAAGAGTACATTATTTCCATAATGGTGACAATTCCTTAATGTGTCATGATAAACCAAAATGACAATTGTACCATATTACAAATCCATTTATTCATCTGAGAATCTCAAAACACCTCATCCATATTATTCGATGACAAATATTTCTTTGTTATACAAATTCTCAGGCATAACTTTCTAGACACAAAAGTATTTCAGTGTTATTGTTATTCTAACGCTGTATGTCAATTTTTACATGTTTACTGTAAGCAGAGTACCAAATGAGTTTTCCTCTACCATTGGAAAGGTTAACCACACAAAAAGAATATATGTGTACTTTAATTTTTATTGCTCCTGTGTTCTTTTTTACTAGATGTCTGATTTTTTTGCATTTGTTGGAATATAAGAAATTATTCTAGGGGCCGGCCCGGTGGCGCACTGGATAGTGCGCCACTTGGGAAGCGCGGCGGCGCTCCCGGCCGGGGGTTCGGATCCCACACACAGACCGGCCCCCCCCCACCTGCTGGG
>NW_007726284.1:166249-181041 GCF_000696425.1 Galeopterus variegatus | reverse complement strand
CGGAAAAAAAAAAAAAAAAAAAAAAAAAAAAAAAAAAGAAATTATTCTAAAAATAAAAAATACCTCGAATGTCACTAATGAATGGTAGAATAATTTAAATAGCCCACATATAGTGATGAATCAGACCCTTGTTTGTTGTAGGAATACAGACATAAGACATGTAAACAACTATCAAATAAGTTAGGAAGAGGTTAGTGACATGAGACAAGGAGAGCAGAGGTTCTCCTTCACAGTATTTATTGATCACACCTCAAATGCACTGAGCCGGGGATGAGAGGGGAGGTTAAGAGCCTCATTCCCATAGGTAGGGAGTTCATAGGAGGAGAAATTAAAATTCCAGAGAGGAGCACGGCTGACGAGGTAAACATTTTGGAGGATGGGAGGATGTGAATCCTGTGAGAGCCATGTCCCCAGCACAGAGCGTGCACTTCACAGGCAACCCCAAATCCTTGTGGAATATGAATGGCGTGAGAACGAGGGAGCTCTTGTCCTTTCGAGTGGCCTGAGCGCACAAGTTTGGGAAAGCCTAGTCATTGGCATATCTTTGATTAGTGATGGCACCTTATTTACCAATAAATAAGGACAATAGAATAAGAGATACGTTCTTTTTGAAGAAATGACCTGTGTATTGCAGTTTGTCTACATCCATTAAGCAGATGAGATTTGTTCATTTAGGGCTGGGAGCCCCTTGATATCCCAACAGGAAAAACAAAAATACCATTGTGTGTATAGACTTTCCTCTTCAGAGACAAAATTAACTCTATTGCATGGACATTCAAACTTGATGTAATGGCCAGCCGTCTGGATGGTTTTTTTCCCAACTGTCTCTTCCCCTGACCTCTGATAAGTTCTGCAAGGTCTCTCTGCAAATCTAACTTTTTTTCTTTCCTGCTGTTAAAAGGTAGATAGATGTTCAGTCCCTCCATGAAATGAGATTTGGTTCCCATATAATGGCATTTTTCCATAATAACTGCTGATATCATCAAAGTAAAGGGAACTGCTTTTCCTACCTACCCATAAAAGAATTTAGCTTTTTATATTTCTACGTCTCCCCAAAAGTCTAATCTCTCCCCACTGTTAAGTGTGACTGACTCCAGGGTATTGAAATCTATACTCTAATTGGAAATTCATTGAACTTCAGTGAATGAACTTTTTAGCTGTCTTATATAAAATGGCTTTTTATATTTCTACGTCTCCCCAAAAGTCTAATCTCTCCCCACTGTTAAGTGTGACTGAATCCAGGGTATTGAAATCTATACTCTAATTGGAAATTCATTGAACTTCAGTGAATGAACTTTTTAGCTGTCTTATATAAAATGAGAGAGGATCTGTTCCTCATTTCAATCTCCTATACAATTGCTCCTGAACAGTAGTTCAGAGTTATAAAGATAGATCATGGAGCAATCTGGCTTTCCAACAGAGTATATGTTTTGAACTTATTTCTGAGAGGCCCCATTCAAAAATGTAAATCTTGAGACCTTTCAGGAATATTTAATCAGCTTTCCAACTGAGGATCTATTAATGCTAATAACATCTGAATTTGGAATTGCTTAAATTTACCTTTTTATTTTTTCTCCACTTTTCTCTCATTTTGCGGTAAAGTAGAACAATCAGATTAGTGTAATTTCCCTGAAAGTCATTTTTATGATTTGGTTTGTGTTAGTGAGAATGAAACATTAATCCACTCAGGATCGCTTAGTAATTATGTTAGCAATATCACTTCTTCCATCATTTCTTAGGTTTCATTTCTCATTTCTGTCTTCTTATAGAGTTCATGAGTGGGTTTCCAAATAATAGGTGAAGGCACAAAACCAGTTTCATAGCCATTCATAGTTTCCTGGAGTGTATATACAGACCTGTCCTCAGGGATACATAATGAACATAAACCCCCCAAGACTATCTGATAATCTGATAGTACTAGGAAGAAAGAGATGGTTACATCAGGACTTGTGAAATAATTATACTCTTTGTTTTTCTGATTATCGTACATTCACATAAACTTTACCTTCTAACATACACACCTTCTACTAAGATTAGCCTTGGGTGGTAGGTTGGTGGTGGCAGAAGGAGAATGAAATTGTTATTTTTGCAATGACTTTCTCAGGGTTACAGAAGATCTTAGTTTAAGCTTGGAACTAGGTCCCATTTTTGGTCCCTTATGTCCATTATGGGCAATAATGCTGCCTTTGTACTCTATTTTTCCTTGATCTCCCAAAATGCAAATATACTTCCAAAAGTTTGTGAAAAATAGAATTAAAAGATAGTATGAATCTTTCCATGAACTTTTTGAAGCACCCAAATTGCTAATGACTATAGGACAATCTCAGGCATTTCTCTTCAGAGAAACTGATGGCACCTTCTTGACCAGAAGCTTCATTGTCTGTCCTGTCCTGATCCTATTTAGTTTGGAGAGAATATTTGGATGGGTCATTTTAATAGTGTTCCAGTGAAGGCAGGCTCAATTTTAGTTCAAACTATATTTCTAGAAATTTAAGAAAGACGGAAATAAATTCTCTCCAATTTTTTATGAAAAGGGAAAATAAATCTGGGTGAGCCCGATCTGAGTTTTGTTTATTCAGAGGCATCTCTGGAGTGCTTACTTCCTGCCAGGCCCTGTATTAGGACCTGAAGGTCCTAATACAAAAGACACAGAAGATACTCTCCCCCCTCAAAGGGCTCACAGTCTAATAGGAGAAAAAGGCAAAATTACAATTCAGTATGCTAAATCCTAGGCTATAGGGGCATATAGTGTACCTGGGCAGTACTGAGAAAAGGAAAAAGGAGTTTTCCCCAGAGATGGGAGCAACAGAAGACTTTTGATAGAGGTGACAACAAAGCTGAGTCCTAAAGGATGGTTAGTAGGTGACCAAGCAAAGAGTAGGACGGACAGACATTTTAGGAAGAATGAGTAGTATCAGGGGAGGGGATGAACCAGGTCCAGGAAGGTGCATGTAGTTCCCTTAGGTGAAGGGGTAGGGCCAGAATCGGAAGGCGAGATAAAAGATGAACCTGGAGAAAAGAACAGAGGCTATTTCGAGGTCATTTGCAGTGCAAAAGAGTTTGTACTGTGCCCTGAATGCTCTGTGGGTCTCTTACAAGATTTCTGATAGGGCAGTGAGCTCTAAGTACATTGGATTTATCTCAGTTTCTCTAATACCCTTGTTCTTTCCTACCTCAGGGCCTTTGTACATGTTAATCCCTCTGCCAGTAGAGCTCTCCCCTTTTTCTTCCTGGCCAGCTCCTTAATATCTTTCCAAAGTCAGCTCTTAAGAGAGACCTTCCCTGACCACCCTTTCTAAAGCTTTTACTATTTGTTTCTTTCATATCATTATACGATTTATAATTTTTTAAATAATTTTTTTATTATACATGTTTTCAGCTGTCTCTGCTTCTAAACTGTAAACTCCCTGAAGTAGGTAGAAACTGTATCTTGAGCCCCTAGCGCAATGCTTGGCACATGATAGGTGCTCAATAAACGTTTTTTTTTTTTTTTGTCTTTTTCCGTGTCCGGCAACGGATCGCAACCCTCAGTGTCGCCCCCGTACCGGACCAGGACCGGCAACGGGATCGCAACCCTCGGCGCTGCTCCCGCGCCTTGCTCAGCCAGTGAGCGGGAACCGGTCTGTATGTGGGATCCGAACCCTCGGCAGGAGCGCCGCTGCGCTCTCAAGTGGCACACTGTAGCAGTGCGCCACCGGGCCAGCCCAATAAACGTTTGTTGAATAAATGAATGAATCATCTGGTCTGCTGGTTAGTGAGACAGCTCTGGCTGCAGAGTGGAGAGTGGATTGGAGAGGAAGCCAAGACTGATGATAGGGAACACAGGAGGCTTTCCCATCATGCTGTTGAGAAGTGGGAAGATCCTGAGCCATGGTCATAGTGGGGAGGTGGAAGCATACATAGATTCAAGAAATAGTAAGGAAACCGAGTCAATTCGGATTAGTTGGATGTGGGTGATTACAAAAGATAGGAGTCAGCGATGTCACCAAAACACAGAAAATTAGATGAATGGTGTATGGTTCATTGAAATAGGGAATTCAAAAGAGTAAGAACAGGCTTTTGGGGGAGAAGAAAATGAGTTCAGCTTTGGACATGATGGGTCTGAGGTTACCTGTGGGTTACCTGGATGGAATATCCAACAGATATTTAAGTTTATAGGTTTGGAATGCAGGAGAGAGATCTTGGCAAAAGATAAAGATTCGAGAGTGATTGGCCTATGGATTTATTCATATATTCATTTAACACATATTCACTTACTAACTGCTTTGTCTCAGGCATTAAGGATACAGTGGTGAGCAGAGCAAGCATTATTCTAGTTTTCACAGATATCACAATCTAGACTGGTACCTGATATCATGGAAGTAGACACAATAATTTAAGAAATACACACACACACACACATATGCACATATAAATATGTATACAAGGACAGATGAGCACAGTCCCTGGAGAATAGCAACATTTAAGAGGTGGACAAAAGAAAAGGGGCAACCAGGAAAGTGATAGTTTGAATGGATGAATGCAGGCCCCCACCTTCAAGTCCTTGAGCCAGACTCAACTGAATCTTTAAAATATATTGCTTGCTTTTTTGGTGGCAGGATTAAAGTGCATGTGTTTATTTTCACTCCATACAGAAATTCATGTTAGTTTATCCTTAAAATAAGGAATTTGAAAGATTGGAACTGAAACAAGTATCAGCCCGCAAGTCAAGTGATGAGGATAGAGATGAGCAAGAGCAGGAGATCAACCCAGATTTTCCTAGTCAGCTATGAATTTCCTTGTTATTGTTCTATGTGTTTTAAGTCAACCTTAATGTATATTGTGGTTGGATTTCCTTTGTTAAGATCTGTGGGATAAAAGTGACATTAATGGTGCTCCAATAAGAAAGAGATGTTATGGTCTGTTTTGCCAAGACCTCATTAGAGAATGTTTACTTATTTATTAATTTTTTAACTTCTCAGCTTTCTTAATGTAACAGACAGCACCTCAGGTGCTTACCGGATAAAAGCCCACTGAATACCTGGGTGTGGGTTGCTTTGGGAGGTGAAATTTCTTAAGCATGTTTAAAGTAAAATTTTGCCATTTATTTTTAAAAGCAGTTTATGATGATTGCAAATCCTAAAAATTAGAACTGTTTTATCTAAAATACCATATATTGTGTGTTTGATATAAAAGTTAACTTAAAATTTTCTTTTAAATCTCAGTAAAAATTTTTCTTATGCAAAAATCCAATGTAACCAAAAGAAGGAGGATTTATAGGTCCATTTGCAATCCTCCAAAATACGGTATATTTTTGCGTGCGTTTATATGCATGACATTTAATAAATTTATTGATGTATATACTGTGCCATAGGTAAACTTTCTTCCCCTAAGTAGTGTGCAACATCTAACTTTTACCAGTAACAAATTTTACTGACATATTTTTATTTATTCAGATTGGTCTGTTTTCTTATGTTGCATTTCTTGAAGGTATGTTTCTTATTTCAAAGACAATTATTTTGAAATCCCTTCAGCCAACAGCTTCTCTTCTGACCCAAATTTTAAACCAGGTATAGATTAAGCTGACCTTACAGACAGATCTCTCAACTAGAATCTGCCTATGTGAAACTCATAGAATCAAAATTTTAGAGGCAGAAAGGGAAACTACATGTCATAGATTATGTATTCCTTGCCATTTGCAAGTTTTATGTTTCTGAATATCCCATAAAACTAAATGAGTAAATTGGTTATAGATGTAATATCAGATATCTTAAAGGAAACTAATTATATCCAGCAAAAATGAAGCAGACACAAAATTCAGAGATTAAACAATTTTTGAACCATTGATTTATTATCTTTGTTAAAAAAAAATCACAAGAAACTCTTGTTCTCCAAATAAATCTAAGTTTTTCTTTGTGCTCAAAAGAATTTGTTTTTATGTTTCATGGTCTGGGGCTTGCTTTTTCTATTCTAGCTTTTTAAAAATTTACCCTGTGGTACCTCCAGAAATGAAGGGAACATCTCTAAATCTTGTTTGATTTAAATGAATGAATAACTAATCCCAGTCAGATGTTTCTTTAGTGAATAATGTTTAAAAACTATTAGGGAATTTAGCTATCCTGGCTGATTCTTAGGTATGCTGTTTTCATCCCAATTGTTAAGGTCTCAGAGGTCACGCAGGGTAACCATTTATTTTAAATTGTCTTTTGTTTCAGATTTCCGTTGAATTTTTTTTAACCATTTCAAAAATCACCCAGTTGTTGTGTCATAGTTTTCTACAACCTCCAGATGCAAACCAAAGAACTGTCTCCATAACTAAATGACTGTGCACTCCCACATAAACTCTAACTAGAGCGGAGTATGAGATTAGGCATCACATTTTTCAATCATAATGAAACTAGTATTTAGAGTTCTGTTGTCAAATGTCTTCTACTTATGACACTTTGTTTTCTTTTGTTTTTGTTCCCCAGGACATTTGGGCTTCCAGGACAGTTTTGTCACATCAGGTGTTTTTAGTGTGACTGAGCTAGTCAGAGTGTCACAGAGTAAGTATAATTTTGCTTTGATTTGGTGTAGATATCACCTCGCCTTTGTGCTTACTTTCTGCCCAGGCCTCCTAGAGACACATAAAAGGCTTTAAAAATCCCCTTTTCATTCACCCAGTGGAAGAATTTTGCCACACAATTTGACAGCCAAGAATTTAAATCACAAAAAATTAAATAATCATTTTAATACAAGGCATAGGGGAAGGAATGAAATCCTGAGTGTCTCACATATTCCCTGGTTTATAGTGTGAACTTGGTTAAAAAAAACTCTGAGGCTTCCCCGATTTCTAAGAAATTCTGCATTTTAAAAGACTGTTTTTGACCTTTAAACAATGCTAATGCCCTCAGTATGGGTGACACAGTGCAGCATGATCATTACCAGCTTGTCAATAATCACTAACAACAGTGAATGAAGAGTTCCTGTCACTGCCTTGTTCTCTTGATCAAAGGCCCACTCATTGCATTTTTGCTATGACATAGTCCAGAAAGTCCAAGAAGATATAGAATTCTCTCTCTTTCTCTCTCTCTTACTCTCTCACTCATAGACACACAACACACACGCATGCATGCACACACACACAGTTGCCTTCCTTCAAGAACATCTCTTCGTTTTTATTTAAAAGCATACCTACAATGACTGTGATGTTTTAGGTCCCAATAAAAAGAAGGAAAAATAAATACCAAATATTAAAATTTTATTTTTTAACCCTTTTACTAAAAATACCACTTGTAGATAAAACTTACATTGTTAAAATTAGTTTCAAGTGGTATCAAGCCCTTTATGGAATGAGGTAGAATAAAAATAAATGTTTTCATTTCAAGTTTATACTCCCTATTCACTGTGCTATAGGCTTACAAGATGCACAGAGTAAGCCAGTCCATCTCATGACAAGATGTCAGGCCTATCAAGTCAGGTTATCCTGACCTCACAAGCCTGGATTCCGTCTGTTCTTATTTCAGCCATTCATAGGCTGTGACAGTCTTACGAGTCCATAAAGTAGTGTACAGTTTGGGGGCAGGAGAGAGTCTAATGACTATTGAGCATTTACTATCTGCAAAGCACTTTGCAAGGCCTTCATATATATTACATAAATTAAACTTTGTAATAAACTTATCAGATAAGAAATTACCCCCATTTTTACAGTTGAGTTACATTGAGGATCTATTTAAGTCATTTACTCAAAGTCAAACAGTGGGTGAAGTTTCTGTAATACTAGAATCCATACTCTTAGACCGGCCCAAGGGAACTTGAGAAAATCTACAGTGTGAGACTCGACAGGAAAAATAGTGGGAAGGTAACATGAGTGTTAGAATTCTGGGAGTCAGAGACTCCGAGATTGATGCTGAGATGTGTTCCAGTTTAGGAGAGTCAGAACCCTAAGGAATGAGGCATTAGGAGCAGCAAGTTGTGACTTGAAATGGAGAAGTGGCTGCCATATAACTGAAGAGTGGCTGAGATGTGTTCCAGTTTAGGAGAGTCAGAACCCTAAGGAATGAGGCATTAGGAGCAGCAGGATGTGACTTGAAATGGAGAAGTGGCTGCCATATAACTGAAGAGTGCTTAAAGTACCAACCAGTGAAGTAGAGACTAGACTGCTTTGTTAACCTGGAGGGTATATGCCACACTAGTTATAACACAGCTGATTAGCCAGTTACTTGCCATAGACAACAATGCATGTGTATTTTTTTTTACTTTTTAAAACTTTAAAAATGACAAATATCCTACATTTTCTTGTAATTTTAATAATAATATAATACAGAGAATATATATGAGAGTATACCTGACACAGTAGAATTACAGAGAGATTCATTCATTGAGCCCTGACTGGGATCTAAACACAGACTTAAAAAGTGAAAAGAAAATCCTTTTAACTTTAAGATTGGAGCACTATACCATTTTATTCTACCCTGGCCACTGTCATGCTTATGTTTAGTCTTCACTACCATCAGTGTCCAGAAGGGCCACCCTGCTCAGAACCATCCCCAGTATCTCCTTCTTCCACTTCCTGTATTTCCCTTTAAGGTCTTATATCCCAAAGCTTATCAGTTCCAAGGTTGATTAGACCTGCATTCAGTTAAGATGGCATGGTTACCAAAGAATTCTAAACCTCCCTTCAAGACTGCCAGAGGGTATGGCTGGACCAGGGATTGAATTTGCAGAGGGACCTGGATTTGTTTCCTGTCCCCACTTATGGGTGTTGTGTGCCCAGTGCCTGGCATCATGAATGTCCTTTGACTCCTGAATTCTTTTCGATTCTCCACACTGCTGTGTAATCGCTCTAGGACTCACTCACACATGGCCTTGTGCTGACTGAAACTGTTTGGCAGGAGTGGGACTGGGCTGTGTCAGCTAAATCATGGCTTCAGGCCAAACTGGTCAACTGTAATCCAGAGACCCCTCTTTCCTGCGGATCTTTAATCTAGGTTGTCAGGGCATGTTTCAAAAGATTGCCTTGACTGATGGGATAAGGACCCCCAGCTCAGGGTTCCTCAGCTACACACCTTTCTGGAGGACTTTACACTGAAGCCACGTGATGGAGTTGAAATCCTTACCCATTCCTTATGGTGTTCTGACTGTAATCCAGAGACCCCTCTTTCCTGCGGATCTTTAATCTAGGTTGTCAGGGCATGTTTCACAAGATTGCCTTGACTGATGGGATAAGGACCCCCAGCTCAGGGTTCCTCTGCTACACACCTTTCTGGAGGACTTTACACTGAAGCCACGTGATGGAGTTGAAATCCTTACCCATTCCTTATGGTGTTCTGGTCCTCTTCCTCATGTCCCCATGTGGGAAGAGCTGAGCATCCATTTAGACTGGCAGTGGACACCTTTTGCAGATGTATGGTGTTGGAGTGCATTCTGTATTCTTGAAATAGAAATAGGTTAACTGGCACTTAAGTTGATTAAACACATGATATTAGCCCTGTTATGAGTATGATAGAATACTAATATGAGAAATTATAGTAGCTAGCAATTATCAAACATAACCCATATGCCAAGCATTATGCTAGGCACTTTGTAAACGTTATCTCACTCAATCATCCTGTGGTTGGTGTTAGAGTCCCTTTTTACAGATGGAGGAGACTGATGCTCAAAGAGGTTAGTTAAGCAACTTGCTCTCTTTACTTTGCTGTATTCAGCTAGCTGACTGCAGACATTTTTGTCATGACTGCTCCTGTAACTGCATTATAGAACTAAGTAAAATCCAAGGAGTATGTGCTTTTATTGAATAATCAGTTCTGGTTGAGTTGATAAACTTTTAGCTTCTTAATTTGTACATTTTAAAAAAAGGTTAAAACTATTTTTATGTAAGCCAAAACATGTAAAGCACTTAATTAAATTTTGTTTTCCTGGATTTGTTCTTAGGTATGATTTTGATTTTAATTATAGGCTTTTTTTTAGAGCACTTTTTTAGATTTATAGGTTTTTTAGGTTAACAGAAAGTAGAGAAATCTCTTATACCCCCTCCCCCCACAAACCATTTCCTCTATTATTACCATCTTTTGCTAGGTGTAGTGCATTTCTTACAAGTGATGAGCCAATATTGACACATAATTATTAACTAAAGACCATAGTTTACATTAGGGTTCATTCTTGGTGGTGCACATTTATGGGTTTTGACAAATGTGTAATGACATGTATCTACTATTACAGTATCATACAGGATAGTTTCACTGCCCTAAAAATCCCCTGGCCTCCTCCTGTGCATTCGCTCTGCCAACGCCCTCACCCCCCTAATCTTTTTAATACTCTCTCCATAGTTTTGCTTTTACTTGTATGTTTTTAACGGCCTCCGTGTCTTAGAATTTCTTCTACTGCGTTGCAGATTTCTTCTTAACCACCTTTTATGTATATCAACCCCATCCAGTCCCTGCCAATCACATCTAATTATGACCATGTATATGGCCTGGAAATTTCACAGTAATCAGTAATGATGGCCTTAGCTTGAACATTTTCTCTCTTTCTGAATCTTTTTTAGTACTCAATTTTAAAATTTGCTAATATAAATATTTACTTTGCCCAGGTTTTCCAATTAGTTTCTCTTTTTAGTTTTCCTCCTTTTAAATTTAATAAAGGAGGGAGGTGCTATTTCAGTATTTCCTCATAAGGATGCACTGAGATAACTATGTGCTAAGTTTGTTATTTAGAATAGTGTTATTACTGAGGTGACAATGGCAGAGAAACTCAGGAGAAAGTTGTCGGCTTAGCCTCACAAGTTCAGGGGTGAGGGATCAGGCAACAAGATTGCTAGACAATAAATTACGCTGATCAGATACAGGGAGCTGGTGGAACTAGGGACTCCTGCTGGCAGACTGAAGTCGTGGTCTCACATGAAAACCCCTCTCACCTTTGCCTCCCACCCACCATCCTGTAATTTTTTGCATTATCATCTGAAGTCCATGAAAGGCAAGAAAGGAGAGTCCTTTTTCTGCAGCCAAGAAAGTACTATAGCATAAAAACAAATCTGTATTTGTTCTCTTGCTACCTTTCCCCCCATGTGGTAGGACCATCTGAAAGTAGTTCTAGTTATTTATTACCTTGTTCCCAGGAAGGGGAAAAATTACAGACCACTAGACACTGTGCCAAAGAGAAAGAGAGAAGTATTCTCTGCTTTGGGGGAGAGGGTTTATAAGTGCTAACAATGTGGTTTAGAGTCACTAAAGTTGTTTTAGCATAATACTGTGAGGAAAGAGACAGGAACCATCTGCTGAAATGGCTCTTCCACGATGCTGCATTTTCAAACAAAGCCTTCTAGAGGCATTTTCGGATTGGTCTCCTTCCCTTGAAGTTGCTGCAGAGAGAGCCCACTCTGCTAGCTGCTAAATGACGCTGCTTAGCACCCGCTCGTTTATTTTGCACCAGTGTTTTCCTCAAAGTATGTGCTCTGAGGCTGTCAAATATCACTCCTGGTATGAACCCAGAAAGTTCTCCCAAAGAATCCACTACTTCTGCCCATTTCCTTCTAAAGTGCTGACTCTGTTTTACTTGAAGTTGGTGGAGTGACTCTGAAACCTTAAATACTTCACTGGGAAAGAGGAAAACCGCAAATACACACAGGCCATTGTGACTCTGGCCTGGTGGGTTCTAATTTTCAGCAGTGGTTTGTACACTCAAGCTGGCTGCAAGGGTTAAGTAAACTTCGCGGCTAAGGATGACTTCATGGCCCTGGAATTTTGAAAAGCCAGGATTCTCAGTACACTGTGGCCAGCCTTCGAGTCTTTGGGTGTGAAAACCACTCTCAGTTACCCAGACTGATTTTTGGTTCTTGTTGCACTGCTGCAGAATCTATTAAAATCCAGCAGCTGAATTGTCCTGGCTCTGCCACAAAGCTCGGCTGCTGGGTCGACTACAGGATTCCCGAGTTGTTTGTCAATGGAGAGTGGGAGTGAATGGAACCAGACATCTGCCTCAGCCTGGCATGAGGTGGCACCCTAGTGGCTGTTTCCTGCCTTAGAATGTGCACTCTTTCTATATTCTCACACCGAGATCATCATTAGAATCCAACTTGCAGTTCAGTTTTAACTTTCTTTCAGTCTCTAGGTCTTTGGTGTATCTTCGAATGCCTATATTCATACACTTAGATTTTCAGTCCAGCAATTTAGTGAGAACGATTGGCAATATTCTAACCTGACATGATGGGACTACTAAAACAGAATGAACTCAGCTACAGGCCCAAGAAGAAAATGAAACTCTTTGGTAGGAACAAACCCAAACTTGAAAATACAAAGTGTTTTTGCACAGAAGGACTAATGAGGAAATGGGTATAGGATAAGAAACTCCAGACTTCCAGTCCTTTGGGCTGCTATTTAAATATCATCTATTTCTTATTCTTTCTAGGTAACCCATTGGTTATACTTCCTATATATAATATATAAAATCTATATTCAAGGTGGTGGCATGATATCGTCAAGTCATCCAGGATGTAGAGATGGGCATTAAACTTTGCCCCTTATTAGCTGTATGACTCTGGGCAATATTTAACCCCTCTCATAGGGGTTATTCTCTTCTAGGAGGGGTATTCTCCTCATAGGTTACAATCATTTTTTCAATCAACAAATATTTACTAAGTCCCAGTTGTGTGCTAAACTTAAGTCCTAGTGCTGGAAATAGTAATACCTCTAAGGAGTGTTACAATGATTAAGGAGAGAATGTCAGATATCTGACATATAGTAGATGCTCAGCAGTGATGCTGCTATGATGATTGTTGAACAAACCCCGCTGCCCCTGATTTTTCACTGTTTGCTCAGAGCTGATTTTTGAGCTGATCACTATCAGCAAATTTATTAAAAATATGTGTGTGTATAAATTTTAGGATTCATGTTCTAATAACCAGTTTACTAGAAGAACCATTCTAGTGACCTCTTCAGAGTTAATAAGTCTGATAGAGTAAGAGCGTGCCAATACTCTTCATTCATCTGCTTTAGGAAGCCAGAAGATTCTCAGTCCTCATGTTTACAGGCAAAGTCTTTGTTTCTTCAGTATTCTGGAAATTTCTCTCCCAGGGCATCTAATGGGTGATAAGATATTTTTAAATTCCCAGTCTAACACTGACACATTAACTTTTTAAGTGGCCACCTATACCTGGGTTATTTGTATCAGAGTTCAAAAAAGTAGCACTTGGTTCTGTAGTATTTTAAAATTTTGCTTTCACTTATATTATGAAAATAAATCCTCTGTGAATAACAGTAGCACGCTGGAGGTCATTATTGACAATGTGTTTTTTAGTAAATCTTTATGCACTCGTAAGCCTCAATATTTTTAAAAGCAGATATTCATAACCAGTAGGTATCATTGGGGAAATAAAGGACATTTTTGTGATTTCCAAAAGCCTGAGAGAAATCCTATATTACCCCACAGTAAGGCCACAAATATTGAGATTTTGTGTTATCCTAGCTGGTGGCTCTTGCTGATTAGAAAGGCTGTTGGTGATCTTATAGGCCTCATGATGTCCAGGAGGGGATTGGTGGAGTCTACACTCAGCAAAGCCACACATTAAGTCAAACGGGAACTGCACCAATCCAGTATGTGGTTAATATGAGAACATATTAACACCCAGGATTATTCAGTCGATGGAGGAGGAAAAAATTAAACAGTTCTTGGTGAAAATATTGAAAACTATGATTTTTACAGACAGCTAGATTAGTACATTGTTAGGATGAGACTGTGTTGATATAGTTTGGTTTCCTAATAGCTAATGGTCAGATAGTCCCAGTGCACTCTTGGTTATGGGGCTTATGTTTAGAAGCCTTTCCCTGGTTTATAGATCATTGTGGTGAAAAGACCCCTTAGGCCATCAAATCCATACTCTGTCAGGGAGGACTTAATCCCATGGCTGACATTGTATCAGATACTCATAGAGTACCACATTTGACCTCAACCAAAAGTTAAGATGAGATGATACTCTAAAATGCAGAAAATCAATTTCATTCCCAAAGGCAGAAGCCACTAATGCAGGAGATCAGTCAGCACTGCTAACCCCTCTGTGGATGGCTATGTTAGGCCAAGTGTCAGGGCCTTTCATCCCATGGAATGCTGGCTGGCACTCACAATGCTAACAACCTGTAAGAAGTGAGAAGGTAAAGGATGAAGTAGAAGTTTTGCCATTTAAGTGTTGGTGATAATTATTTTTTTCTTTAAATCTTGTTGAATCACCTCCCTAGTAACTAATGACAAAGGAAAGACAGAGAGCCTAGAAACGTGGCCCTGTTTTGCCCCTGTTCCTCTGGGCAGACATCTAGGAAATATCTACATTCAAACCCCAGCTCCTGTCATTTATTTAGCTGTGCGAACTTGGTCACGTTAACTTCACAGCTGACTTTCTCATTTGTAAATGAGAATAATACAAATACATATTTCGTTGGGATTCTGCAAAGATTAAATGAGATAATTTAGGTAAAACAACTAGTACCTTGCCTGGCACATAATAAATGCTCAGTTAATATTGGTTCTTAGCTATTTTTTCATTAACAAGCTCATATAATTTTAGTTCAATTCAATAAACATTTGTTGTATATATAATGTATGAAGTGTCCTGTGCTGTGCGCTGAGGGGACTATAGAAGTTAGTAGATGTTCCTTCCTCTGTAGAGTATATGTCTATGTTTGAGTTCCAGGACTGAGCTTTCTTCACTCATAATGATTAATCTATCAAAGATAAACCAACTTCCCCGGGGCCGGCCCAGTGGTGCACTGCTACAGTGCGCTGCTTGGGAAGCGCGGCGGCGCTCCCGCCGAGGGTTCGGATCCCACATACAGACCGGCCGCTCA
>NW_007726284.1:90612-165731 GCF_000696425.1 Galeopterus variegatus | reverse complement strand
GACACTGAGGGTTGCAATCCCGTTGCCGGTCCCGGTCCGGTACGGGTGCGACACTGAGGGTTGCGATCCGTTGCCGGTCACGAAAAAAGACAAAAAGACAAAAAAAAAAAGATAAACCAACTTCCTTATTCAGAGTGGGCAGAAGAGGATATCAGTGAACTGTTCCTATCTTAATAAAATGGAAGGATTTTTTGAGAAATAAAAATTTCTCTGTTCACCTCTCTGTACCCCTTTTGCCACCGTAAACACACATATTCTTAAACTTGTGTCCAGAAGACGTGGATTTGTGAAAATAGTGCTCTGTGTTAGCAGATGCCTTTTGTGGGGTTAAAAGCATTCTACTGGCTTTTGGCTCCCAGTCCTACATTTCATAAAAAGCATTGCTTAATTCTTTTAATAGCAGGCAAGTTCATTTTCACATAGAGGGAAATCCTCGTTTTAGTTTAGTGCCTTTCTTTTATGTTCCTGTTTGGAAAACCATGCTCCAAGGCTGCATTTGGACAGACATCTTAGAAAGGAAGCGTAGAAAAAGTAGATCAGCACAAGGTTTACAGACCAGAAATCTGCTTGGCAAAGGAGTTACTGAAGACTGTGGTGTAGAAGCTGCAGAGAAAGTACCTTTATGATTGATTTCCATTCAAGTCAGACTGACTGCAGTATGGTCATTTTTCTAACCCATAACTGCTCACACTGCAGCAGTCTGCTATCTGCAGGGTGTCTGAATTATAGCAGTCTATGTCCGTGTTACCTCTTACACAAATTACTTACACTGGTTTCTTTTTCCATGCAAATTCATCAGTTTTACAGCCCCTCATAGCCACAGTCAGGAAACTCTAGCAGAGAGCACAAATTGATAAAATGAGTTAATTTTACTATACTTATTTTTTTTTTCTTTCTAAAAGCCCTCTCTCATAGTCAGTGTTCAGGAAGCATATTACGGTAAAAGGAAGATAACAAAAGAGTTGAATTTTCTTGCCATAAATTACCTTCCAAGTTAATTCCCTTTAACGATGATTCCAGATTTGCTTGAGTTTTCATAGCATTGTATGTTCTACAACGGTGCCTTTGATAGAAAGAACAAGTATTTTCCCATGTTCACTCCTTTTGTGCCAGTGACATGGACTTTCCTGCAAGATCTGTGCCACTAGAATGCAAAACAACACTAAATTGTGCTGGGCCCACAGAACTGTGTGCTGTCGTTGGACTCCCTGCCTCCTCCTGACTCCCAGTCTTAAAGTACAAGTACCCCAAATCTCAGTGAATGTTTTAGATCATGTAATCTGAAAAAAATATAGCTCAATTTTTTCATAGTTATTTTATAAGTTGGAAATTGAATGTTAAACCTCGATAGTCTTTTTTAGTGGGTACTTATTGCCATTATTCTATATTCTTCAGTGACCATGCAGATTTGAGGAAGGGACAGCTATGATGGTTAATCTCTAAAATGTAAGTCTCATGAGGGCAGGGGTTTTTATATATATATATATATCTTGTCCACTGATGTATCTTAAGAATCTGGAGCAATATCTGGCACACTGAAAGTGCTCCATAAATGTTTGTTGAATTCCATTGAATGCAGCCTTTCAGAGGATATGTGCCATTAACAATAGGCTGGACACACTAGTCATTTAGTTAACGTTCCCTGCTGATTCCTGTGAACAAATTGTAAACTCAGTGCACCATCATCTTCCAGGCAGAGTAGCTTGAAAATTTGGATAGAATCTTTTTCCATCATCCTCTTTTTCCAACAATGCAAGCCTGAGCAGATTGTCTCTGGTAGATGGCAGAAGCTCAATAACCACAACTGTATCCAACTACTAATGCGTGCAGAGGAGCAGGTCATTAAGAGGGTTGGCTTCTAAAGTAACCCCTTTCTTCCAATAGCCCACATTACTATAATGATTCCTTAATAGCAAACCATTTATTAAGAAATGACACAAAGACTATATTCTACTCATGACAGGAAAGAGGGAGCTGGAGGACAAATGACTTAGAGATTTCTAACATCCAAAGAGACAGTTTCCACAAGTTAACCTTTTGAGACAAACTCCCTGGTGGAATAAGATACTTCAGGTTAGAGTAATTGCAATACTGCTTAAGACAGTTGAGGAGCCCATCCTCACTACTTATGTGTATCTATAGAATTCTAAGTTTCATTTTGCATTGTTTAAAGTTTGGGGGGGAGGTGGGAAACAGGAAAGGTAATTATTTACTCTCCCTAATTCAAAGCATATTTATTGATCATCAGCTATGTACCCAAAACTGTGGTGAGCTGTTTAGGAACACAATAGGAGCTCTAGGATCTGTAGGATTAACAGTCATGTGGTATAACCACTGCCTTCCTGACCTGGGAGAGTTATTTAACTTCTTTGTGCCTCAGTTGCTCCCTGATAGTGTTGTAGGGGTTAAGCAGGATGATGTGCTTGAAGCTCTTAGTCCACCATCTAGCCCATAAATGATGCTTTATGAATTGTGATGATGATGATGGTGGTAGCAATGGTGGGTGTTGGTGGTGATAGTGGCTTTTCATTTTTGTCATAATTGTTATTAGAATGATGAGGCCCATGGAAATTTAATGACCTAACTAAGTTACACTGGTGGTTACTGGCAGGGCTGGGACTCTCATCTCTCCCAGTCCCGGGTTAGCACTTTTTTTGTGCTGCATGATGTCTATCATTATAGACTTCAAAATGCAACTCAATCTAATTGGGGAGAAAATGAGACAATGAAAAAATAATAAAGCCTAGAGTTAAGTACAAATGCAGTGAAATCATATTTCACAATATATGGCAGAGAAAGGAAGTGCTGTGGTTGGTCCTTAACATCTCCACATTTGATTGGCAATGGCTATTTAATCTCTGCAACACACCAATAGGCAAAAAGTTAGTCTTTAGCCTCAGAAGCCCAATGTGATATCCTGGGCAGGCCAGAACTTAAGTGACACTGGACAAGTCATTTAACCCCTGACAACTTTTTTTAGTTCCCTAATTTGCAAAATGAATGTAGCTTTTTAGTTATGTTAGCAAAGAAGTGCACTGTGTTATATACATCTTACTGGTATTTTATATTTGTTAGAAGAATATGATCCTGTATTTATTTATGCCCTTTCATAGTGCACAATTGGGAACAGGTCTTTTAGACCTGTTTACTGTCCTGGAGGAGGTGTCAGCTATCCATTTTAAAAATTCTATTTTCTTCTTGACAGCATAGTTTAGGCCTCTGTTCCTTCTTGCCCAGGACTCCTGCATCAACCTTCCAACTGATTTCCCACCTCCAGAACCTGAGCCCCCTTTTGCACCTTCTGTATACTGTTGCCATGTGAATGTTCCTCAGATTCGACAATTATCTTACCACTTCCCTACTCAGAAACTGTCATGGATCCCACAGGTCATTCACTTTACCTCCTACCTCCAAACTTGTCACGTGCTTTGTCATTTGCCTAGAAAGCCTCACCTGTCTCCTTCTCTCCCTTTTTAAGTCTGAACCATCCTTGAGGCCTCAGCTTAAGTGCCAGCTCTTCCTGGAATCAAACCTTTTCTGATCTCACAAGCCAATGGGATCTATTACTCCTTTGAACCTTACTAACACGTTCTTTGCATTTCTCCAGTGCGACTTAATTTGGCATTGTTTTAGATATTCAGGTATTATTTTAATATTCCACATAGGTTGTAAGTCTTCTGGGGGCATAGACACTATAATGCCTTTTTATTATCTCAAGTTTAAAGCCAATACTCTGTATGAGAGTCATTGTGATACGGAAGGAAAAGCACAGGTTTCAGGGTCAGACATCCTTAAATTTTAACCCTGGCTCTCTCTTTTTTGCCTTTCTGTAACTGAGGGCAAGTTATTTTATCTCATTCCACATCTTAGTTCTCTTCATGTTGGAAATGTACTTCCCCAGGAAGGTTTTTTTTGAGGACTAAATTAGACACAGTAAATAAAGTGCTATTAAAACATGGCTTCATAGGTACTTGGAAAAGCCTGCCTAAAGCCCTACCTCTTTCGTTGTTACCTGTCAAAGGCTCTTCCTGTTCTCCAGATTAGAGGCACTGATAATACTCAATCCATTGCAGGGACAACTTTGACAGGGACCCCTACTACCCTTAGGTGAAAGGCCATAACGGTGTCACCGAGTCAGAATCTATTCCAATAAGCTGACCCTCCCTGTGATATGTATACACAGACAGTAGCAGCAGGATGTTTCCTTAATGGAACTCTCAAAGAAGACAGAGTTTGGGTCTGTGCATTGTTAGGATTATTTAACCCTTGTTGTGAAACCCATTTTCATTTCAGAAACTTAGTGATGTTTTAAAATTCAAGGCACATATAAACCGGTGTGCCAGGCTCTAGAGTTACTCACCAGAAGTCCAATGGACACTTTGGGAAGTATCACCATGATGCCAAGCTGCCTGGTGCCTTTTGCCGCATTACAATTACAGGGTGATAAGTGGCTCAAGGGAAGTAAATGTAGGGGCAAGTTAAGGAGCAGTTATGTGGGCTTAATCATATTTTGAACCTGTCTGAGAGGTGGGCATGCCGTATTTACACACACAGTTTTCTTCCTTCATCTGTTCTGGCTCCCTTGACATTTTAAAAAGATAATCGAGGCAAAAGACATTTTTCTAGGATAGCTAACGTAGTGTGTAAAGTGTGTTCAGTTTCAGTGCTGCTGGATGTGTACCACTAGGTAGAAGGCCTCAGGCTTCCCCTCCCAGTGCAGATCCAGTCTGTCTCATTCACATCCTGCTTTCTGTCCTTCTGAGAGCCAGATAGTGAGGATCGTTTTGAGATGAATTTCACATTGCAAGAGATAGGAAATGGGTGGCCTAGAAAGAAGAATTCTCTCTCACCAAAGTTCAAAACAGAATTCCAAAATACAGTTTCCTTCATGCTTAAGAATAAGTGGCTTCTCCATCCAGCTGAGCCCTCAACTCCATTCTGAAATTTGTGAAGAAAACCTAAATCCAGACCTTTGACACCGATCAGCCTTATCGCTCTTCTTTAGTTAATGAGAGGTGTGAATCTCTAAGCTCCAGGAAGGCACAAAGCATTAATAAGTACCTATTACATGTCAGGCCACTAAGAGTGATGAGGAGCAATCTGGGCCGTATTTGAGTAATCTTCCCCACCACTCTCCTCCGTGGCCTATTTCATGCATAAAATATCCTGAAATAAAAGGGGAAATTATGCAAATAAATTTGACATAAAAAGCAAATTAGGGAATAACTAGCAAAATTATTAATTAGAGTTCCGTTTACACTGATTGTCATCCTAACCATTTGTTTTTGAACTAAAGATTCCTTCTCCATTAGTGCCTGCCATTGAGAGATGTGTTTAAAGTTTGAAAAATACATGTGAATTTCTGAGTTTTCCACTTCTTAGCAGTGATTGTTTTTATATAATGACAACTATGATTAAGGTTGTTTATCACTATTAAACAACTAAGTGTTTATTATTAGAAATTGTTGTATTCCCTCGTACCTTCTCTTGATTCCGTGGTTCCATTACAACACAATTGACCCCGTTTCCCAAGCAGTAATCCTGGGAATCGTCCCATACTCCTCCTTTTTCATTATTACCACAGTCAAGCAGTCAACACACTTTCTTGATTCTAGCTCCAGAGTATCTTGCATCAGACTCTCCTTTCCATACTTTGAGTTTAGACCCCGTCCCCATCTTACCCTGTTTAAATGACCCCAGTGGCCTCTCTGACTCTCTCTCACTGATTATATTCTTCAGCCTCCTGCCTCTTCTAGCCCCCCATGCCTACACTTATGACAGAGTGATCTTTCGGGGTCAGAGATGCAGATTTGATGATGACATTACATACCTTGCTGGTTCTCCTTTAATTAGTGAATAAAACTCAGTATAACAACCAGTTCCATTCAGCCAGTGCTTACTGATTGCCTCCCGGTGTCAGGGATTATATTAGATGCTGGCAATATAACCCCACCAATTCCCAATATAGTGGAGTATCATATGTGCTTTCATATCTTATAAATTTGGGAATCTGCAGGATTCAAATTGAAGTTCCTTAAAGAAACCTATCAGATTCTTCATGACCTGACCTTAACTATTCCCTCTTTTACCCGTGTATTGTACACTATATCAAACCAAGCTATTAGAAACCCAGTAAATATTTTATGTTCTCTTACTTTTATGCTGTTTCCTCTACCTAGAAACCTTCCATTTCTCACAGTTGCATAATTAATAATTGTCTTTTTAACATTCTTCCCAGGGATCACATTTTCTAGGACCCCTTTACTTTCTTGAACCTCTTATCCCCAAGCTTGGTTAGATACCCACCTCTATGCAGCCATGTCAATTGAGGAATAAGTATCACCGAACTTCTCAGACTGTCTTTAAATTAATCTGTCAGGCTTCTCCTCCAGAGCTGCTTAAAGATAGGGACTGTGTCTTTCATCCAGGTGCCTTCCTCCCCCAGCACAGATTGGCATAGGAGGCTCTCAGTAATCATTTCTTGAGTGAATGAAAGTCCCTGGCTTACAATGTTCCGAATTATCCTTTCTTCATATAAATATTAACCTGTATTTAATTTGTTTATATATGCACTTATATGGGCTTAACTTTCAGACCAGTGCCTCAGTACAGTAGTATATGCATCTACTGTTCCTGCTTCTGCATAATCTTTCAAAAGAGAGATTATTTTCATTAATATGTTCTCACCACTAATTTTACACAGAGTTGCTTTAGAAAATTCGTATATATTATCTTTTTATTCAAAAATTCTTAGTCTATTCTAAACAAAGCATCTAGAAGCTCAAGGACATAAAAAATACAAGGAATCACATCTCACACCAGAGACAGTTCTGAAAATCATATATAATGAAAATTAAATCAGAAGTGGGCAAATTTTCTATAAAGGGCCAGATGATAAATATTTTTGGCTTTGTGGGCCATGTGGTCTCTGTTGCAGCTCCTAGTCTGTGATGTTGTGGTGTGGCAGCACCCATAGGCATTATGTAAATTGAATGGGTATTCCTGTGTTCTAGTAAAACTTTATTTACAAACACTATGGCTCGGGGCCATAATTTGAGGACCCTGCCATAAATTACAAGGTGGGACAAATGTTAACGTAAATATGTGTGCAAGTTGCTGAGGTGATTCAGAATAAGAAGAAATGACACATTTCACATTGCAAGAAATTGGGAATGGGTGGCGTAGAAAGATGTGTTCACTTCTACCAAAGTTCAGAACAGAATTCTAAAATACAGATGAAATAGAAGTTATCAGGATCAGACAAAATTAGAAAAGCCTGAGGAGTGTTTTTGGCTGGTCACTCAAGAAAAGTTTAAGACTAAAACATGGAAAGGTATTTTTGTTAAAAGTATCCAGGAGTATTACAAACTCGGTGACAATTTACCATTACAACAAGAAAAAAGATGAAAGGTACATTAGAAAAAATATGCCTCTTTGGTATAGACTATTTTTATGTCAACATTCCTTTGAAGTCAGAGTTGATTAACCTATTATTTTGGATAAGCTTACCATATAAATGCAAAAAGAAAATGCACTAAATGCAACACTGAAATACGCTCTCATTGATCTTTTATTCACTGAGCTTAACTGTTTCTTTCTTTCTTTCCTTTTTTAAATTCTAGCACCAATCGCTGCAGGAACTGGCCCAAATTTTTCTCTCTCAGATTTGGAAAGTTCTTCATACTACAGCATGAGTCCAGGAGCAATGAGGAGGTCGTTACCCAGCACATCCTCTACAAGGTAATTTGATTGGCAGCTCTTAAAGAGGCTATGCTTTAACTCTTGATTTTAACTCTGTGCCTGCTAGGCATTTAGCAATGTGCCTGTAGTATTAAAAGATACAAGACAAATGGGTTCAGCCCCCAACAGACTTTCAGTCTCATTGGGGAGATAAAGCAAATGTACATGTTGCAGAAATGTGTATATATTTATATACACACACACTTACACACACGAGGAGTCTTCACAAAATTCATAGAGATTCATATTATCTATTAATTTTATTTTTCCACCAACTTTTTGAATTACCCATGTGCGTGTGTGTGTGTGTGTGTGTATGCAACAATAAAAAAGTGATCTAAATTGTGTGGCATAGGCTAAAAATAGTTAAAGAAACTTTATCCAAAAAGATTGACTTGTGCTCAATTCTAAATGGCAAGACAGAAAGAAAAAGGAATGGAATTCTGTTCTGGGTGGGGTGAGAACACAGTGAATGCATGAGGGAGGACAGATGGTGAACATAGCATGTTCTAAGGAAACTAAGTACAGGTCTTGACCACAGAAAAGGGCATGTGCTGTGGCTTGTTTGGCAGGACACAGTCCCAGCCCCTGTGCCCAGGGCAGACATTACAGGTCATTCCCAGCTCTTTCCCTACTGAGCCCCCAAAGGTCTCAAAACCCAGTCTTTTGGAGTTGCCCTAAAAGGCGACATCTATTCAATATCCTGGTGTGAGGTTATACAAGTGAATGTGTCAGGTAGGAGGGTGGGGCCAGACCATAGACCCCATTGCATCAGGAGACCTTAAAAGTAAAGCTGGAAAAGCACAACCCATGACGATTCTAGGGTTCTTGATCCTCTTAAGGTCACAAAGCCAAAATCAAAATGAAGCATTTTGCAAGATCCTGTTGTCTCTAGATAACCTGTACCAGAGGGAAAGGGATTACGCATTAAAACCACAGTATTCTTTTACAAATTGGCTTTAGCACTGGACTGTGACAACAAAGAAAAGAATGGTGCAGAACGGTCTTTAGTGTTTGTGTATTTTGCAGGAGAATGTTTGACAAAGGTATATTCCTCCTAAAGCAAGTACTGGAGTTTTATGATTCAAAACAATGGCCAGATTATAGCAGTTTTCCTTGGTAGACACTCATTCTTACCTTGCCTTTGTACATTTCAAACGTCACTACTTTTAAAAAAAATCAATTTAGTCATTACTAATACCTTGAAGACAGTGAAAGAAATAGTTATTCCCTAAATATAATCACCAGATCCTACCATCATCTTTCATGTTGTTTAAATGTTCCCCTTAGTTCACTGTAGTACCAGCTCTTCAGGAGGAAAAAAGTGTCAAATCCGAAGTACGTTTATAACAGAAGAAAGAGATTGTGAATACATTTGGGTGTTAATACATTTTGAGGATTTCGAATGTTTGCTGATGAAAGAGACATTGTGTGTAACTGCACTCAGTCAACATGAAAAAGCTTTGCAAATACTTTGGGCAGTGATTAATTTAAAAGTTTATGGGCTGTTTGTTTCTCATATGTGTGCTGCACATGTACCATGTACATCCTGAACAGTGTTCCTTACCTTCTTATCCTTCCATGCTCTTCTCCAGCTATGTTTTATTATCTTTTGTTGTGACTCTGAGTGGAAAACTGGTTATTAATGTCATTTAAAAGGCTAGTGTCATTCTCGTATTCTGCAAATAACTAACCCGGATAAGGAGCTAATTATGAACAGCATCAGTAGTGAATAACTCAGTAATATGTTTGTTTTATTCTCATTAGGCTCTTCCTAGGATGATTTATTTTTTTAAAAAATTCTTTAAATACATAGATTCATTAGAATTATCTGTGTACAGGTCAGAAAATGTGCCCAGAATAATACTCCAGATTTACATATAGAAAACTTCATCAGTCAGTATTTGTTCATGCTGTGCCAATATTAATTGGTCACCTACTCTGTGGTTTACATACCTGATTACATGGGTGATTTACATACTTAATCTAATTTAATCTTCACAATAGTTTTATAGGATACATAGTGTTGACATTTAAACAGTGGAGCAACACAAATCTCAGAGAAGTTAAGTAACTTGCCCAAAGTCATGGCCCTGATAAATGGCAGAGTCTACATTAAAACTTGGGTCTGTTGAAACTTTAAAAACTGCTTTCTACACTCTGAATTCTCTTCAGAATGGGGCTGACTCTTCTGAGTAAGGAACAATAGAATATGAGGCCCCCAAAAGGGGTATCTTATCTAGTTTTCCCCACACTTGGCATTTGCTGTCTTGAATTATTGTTACCATCTCTCAGGTATGTATATGAGGGTACTTCAGAAAAGGCTGACTCTTCTGAGTAAGGAACAATAGAATATGAGGCCCCCAAAAGGGGTATCTTATCTACTTTTCCCCACACTTGGCATTTGCTGTCTTGAATTATTGTTACCATCTCTCAGGTATGTATATGAGGGTACTTCAGAAAATTCAGGAAGGATTTGTATTATCTTTTACTTCTGTTTTTCCACAAACTTTTTGAAGTACCCTTGCATGTGCTGCCTCCATTCTGGACTATAAGTCCCTTGAATGACAGTTTCTGACTCTTCCAATTCAGCAATGAACATTAGTAAGTACCAGAGATATTGTCCTCAGCCTTGTGGGTATACAGTCAAATAAGAGAAGCCTTAGCAGTCTAGTAGTAGAGACGGCAAAGTAAATGGAAATATTCAGTTCAGGATACTACAAACACTCTATAAAGAGGCTTTTTGCAGTCTTATGGACACTAAGGCTTCTAGGACTTATACATAGTAGGAATTAAGCAAATGTTTGGAATAATAATTATTACCCCAATTCTTAGGTAGAATTGTTAGGAACACAAGAACAAATTCCACCTATGAGATGGCATATTACTCCTTAGGAGAATATTTATCCTCCCTTTATGTATAGATCTTTCTGGTGCTTTCCTCCTTTCCTCAAATGTTTCTAGGAGAATAGAATCAGTGTGTTAAAAAGTCAAGAGTAAGAAACCAAAACCAATGAATGATCCATTTCCAGAAGTAAAAAAATAAAAGTGATTGATTGGTGTTAACTGTAGGTTCTATATCCCTTCAGGGTAAACATCTCCAAGTTAAAAATTGGGATAAAGTGCATCTTATACTCCAAAAAACTTCATCAAGATAAACCAAGTGTCCAGTTTGTGAAGTCAGTAAACTTTGCCTTGAAAGTGCTCCACCTGTCCTTCCTGGCATTGCTAACTTTCTTCACTCCCGATTTCTTCTCTCTTCCATCTTGCACCTCCACCCTCCAATGTTTTATCTTGTGTCAACTCTTGCACGTCCTTGCTTCCAAACTAAGGCATCAGCTAATAACTACAGAATCTTTCACTTTTAGGGTTTAATACCTGCATGGGGTGTTTGCATTTTATTAGAGGATCCAAGGAGATCGAAAGCTTTAAACAATCAGAAAAATATAAATAATGGGAAAATTATGGACAATGGGGTTGGCCTTTTGGGTTGGATTTCATTGAATCCTGATACTTGGATGAATCCTTGTGTACTCATGGTTGTTTCTAAGTCAGCAGCCCAATTCAGCAGGTTTTGAGCATCTGTTTTTAGCCAGACACTAGGTAGGCACTGGAAAGTAAAAAAAAAAAAAAAAGAAGAAGAAGAAAAGAAAGATAGTCATTTTCCCCACAGATCTCTCAGCCCCGTCAGAACAGAACATACAGGGCTCGCCTTTTATCTGCCAGGGTATTTCAGGGGAATATTTATTTTTTTCCACTTTGTATCCTTCCCACTTCCAAGATGATTTCAAATGGCTTTCAATTTTAAAACACAACATTCTAAATATAGAATGAGAGGCCAGAAGCCATTTGGAAAGATAGGAGAGATTGTTATATCAGGAACCTGAACCAAGAGTTATGCCTCACATGTACCTCTGAGCTTCCTGGTTGCCAAGGGAAGAAGGGGAAACAATAGGTCATATGATTCACATTTTCTAACAAAAGGAAACAAAAGAAATTCAATTAAAGAGACCATATTTTTCTGATTGTGTATTAGTGGGAATTTTTTGTGTATACCCCCTTTAAAGGATTTCCATTAGATGCAGTTTTACATAAAATATAGAAAAGTTCTTCAAGTGGCTATTTTTTATTGAACTTTGTGGAAAGTCAAGCAAAGAACATTAAGTAAGCTATTAAAGGCATTTTCTTTGAGTACTAAACTAGCGGGATACAGTTACGTTGCTTTCCTGTGGTTTGGCTTTAATGAGAATGGAACTTAATGGCTGAGAATACTGGAATGCCAACATTAGTAATTATAATTTTTTGACTTAAATTGGATCCTCTACATTTTTTCCTGGGGATGGCTGCAGTAGCCTCTGAACTGTCTCCCTGCCCCTAGGCTCCATCCCCTTCTTTTCCCTTTGCCTTTCTACATCCATCTCTGCAGAATAACCTTTCTAAAATATAACTCCGACGTCACTCCCTGTCGAGACTATTCCTGGGAGTCTCCCTTGCTGAGAGGATAAAATCCAGATTACAGTATCTTCCCTAACCTCCCCCTGCTCTTCCGCTGCGCCACTCCTTCAGAGTCAGCCGTCCTACACAGCTGGCAGCTCTCTGAATGTACCACACTTTACTCATGATGTTGCTTCTGCCTGATGTGCACCTGGGGGCAGTGGTCGAGGTATCTGATTGCCTGTGTGACACGAGCATACCAGTTAGGGCATATGCTGCACTGCCGTGGGGCTTGGATGGTGAGGTTCTGGAATGCCCCTGCGGGGCCAGACATTAACCTTTTAGTTTTGGGTTCATAAGGGTGTCCTGGGGGCAAAGAAGGGAAGGCAAGTTTGAAAGAAATGTATGGGGCTAGAGACAATGACATTTTGCCAATTGGTAAAGAAGTATTTCAATATTTTAAAAACCACAATGGCTGCCTGCATGGTGCATCAGCTGATAGCAGCCTCGGCCAATTGGTAAAGAAGTATTTCAATATTTTAAAAACCACAATGGCTGCCTGCATGGTGCATCAGCTGATAGCAGCCTCGTTCTGCCCTTTCCTTCTTTCTTCCCTGCCTCCTTGACGCTCTTAAAGAGATAGCTCAGGAGGCATCTCTGGGAAGCCTTTCCCAACCTCCAGGCATCCTCATGTCCTTCCTCCATCCTGTGACCTCTACGTGGTTCCATCATGATACTGTATTTCCCTTTTGCACAATTTTGCTGCTTCTCTGTCTCCATCCGTGGAGGCAGGGGTCGTGTCTGACTCACCTCTATATCCTGGCACTTAGCACAGCACCTGGCACATGAGATGTATGCAGTGAGTGTTTGATGAATGGAAACATGCGAAATATTCTGTACTCTGAACCATGAGAAAGAGATTTCCCAATAAGCACTTCCACTAGGTGTGAAGTTCACCCATTCTGGTAGTATGCTGGTGGCATCTCAATTAAGACAGGTACTACCAGAATAGCAGCAGGTACATTTCTCTACTTTTTCACTCCTGAAGACTCAAATTGGGAGAAAAATTCAGTCCTTCATCTGGAAGAAATGAGATACGCTTTGGAAGTTTCTCTACCATACCTCTCCAAAAAACAAAAATCCCTACCCTTATGGAATGAAATTTCATTTTGGTAATATCCATGTAGGGGAAATGCGTAAAAGTCACTGGGCCACTCTTTTTTTTCATGTCCCTCACTCTTACAGGGCAGTCCAGTCCTTCCTCCTGTTTTATCTGTTTTGTTCACTGTCTTATCTCTAGTGTCTAGAGTAGTGCCTGGACTACTGTATCTTGCACTAAATATTTTTTGAATGAAAAAATCCAAGTGGAAGATGGCAAAATGTGGGCCCCCCAAAAAAGCAATCCAAGGCTTTTTTGAAGGATCATGAGCCCTGCTTTTTATCATTTCTGGGGTGCCAGCAGGGATTGAGTTGATGTCTAGGTACATTGCCAATGGCCAGGCCCCAGCACTGCCTGTGGAGATTGGAAATATGTGGGCAAACTACCGACACTTCTGGGTGGAGACAGGAGCAGGAACCAGCCACTAATTCCCCATAGGAAAAGGAACAGGATGTGGCAGAAACAGCAACTTGAGTGACAATAAAAATCAAACCCAGACACTTGGAACAACACAGACCCAAGACTCTGTTCTACATCCAGTGACTCACCAAACTGAATGAGAGCCTAAAAAGAGCCCTCAAACTACACTAGGTTGCCCAATTGCTTCCTCTCTTGGCTTGCTTTCAACCAGAGATGCCGTGTCCAAGAGAAAGGTGGTTTGGATTGCTTTTAAACATGCACCCGTTTGCTATTGCAGCTCCACAAAGCGCCTCAAGTCTGTGGAGGATGAAATGGACAGTCCTGGTGAAGAGCCATTTTATACAGGCCAAGGGCGCTCCCCAGGCAGTGGCAGTCAGTCAAGCGGATGGCATGAAGTGGAGCCAGGTAAGCAGGGTGAGGGGACGGTGTGTGGCTGACACTGGAAGTCTATACTGCACGTGGGGTCCCTGGCAATGCATGGATGTGAAGAAGGGAAGCTCAAGGTAGTTGACTTTTTCGAGACGAACACTTGCTATAAAAGGGTAGCAGTGCAGAGCAGGGATTCACCTGAAACCAAAGACTGGGCAGAGTGGCGTGTGATTTTCTGCTCTGACATATTGTCACCTACACTACCATCCAGCATTCCATTGACTTTTGGGTTTGTTTTTATGCTAGCTTTTGGCTTAGTTTTTCAAATTAGGTTTTAATAATCATGATAAGAATCTATCAACTTTTTCAACTGGATTGGTAACACTAGAAAGGAGAAGGGGGTTCCTTATGTTACCATTTATGCTCAGATTTTTATAAAATGAGAATACTTTGTGCTTTTTTTTTTTTCTAGTGCTGGATACCATTGTGACTGTTTTTCTATTTAAATAGAACAACTCTTCATGCCCATCGGTACTAAACTAAGCAAAGGATGACTGCTAGTCTAACCTCCTGGGGTTGTCTAGTCGGCTCTGGAGTCTTGAAGATAATATGAATAATTCTGATAGAAGCTTTTGAAACCTTTATCAATATCTAACCTCCACGTGGGTAAGAGGGAATCTATTCCAAACCTTCCCCAGTATAAGTCGTATGGGTATAGAAGATAGTGTGGGCTTTGGAATCAGAGAGAGTGTAATCTTGGACTCCAGCTCCTGCTGACTGTGTGATTGTGGGCAAATTACCTGACCTCTCTGAGTTTCTGTCCCCATTTTTATAATCTGGCAGTAATAATAGCCGTTTAAATGTTCTTGAGGATTAAATAAGGTAACATATGTAACCCTTCTAAGAATAATACCTAGCGTAGAGTAAGTATGAAAAAAATTTTCTCTGTCCATCCTTCCCCACCCCTGCCTCAGAGCAATTCCCTGCAAGAACAGACAAGCACCAAGAAAATCTCAGAACTAACCCCGTCATCCTTAAATCTTAGCTCCCCTGTCTCCTCCCTAACATTTTTTCAAAAGATAATTCTCAGAGGGTGTAACTATAAAAGAACAGCACAAGGGAGATTTTGGGGGTGATGGAACTGTTTTGTATCCTCATTGTGGTGATGGTTACAGTAATCTACACAAGTGTTAACATTCACAGAAGTGTGTCCCTCCCCCCCATGTTAGTTTTGTCATGTCACAATTAAAAACAAAACAAAAAAACCTCAGGCCCGGATGGCTGGTCTTTTATCTTGCTCCCTTTACTAAAATGTAAAAATTTCTCTTTGCCTTGCCTCTGCCTCGTCACAATTAAAAACAAAACAAAAAAACCTCAGGCCCGGATGGCTGGTCTTTTATCTTGCTCTCTTTACTAAAATGTAAAAATTTCTCTTTGCCTTGCCTCTGCCTCTGCCTCCCCTTGACCCATTCAGCAGTCTTCACTGGGAACTTTGTGTGAGGCACTGTGCCAGGCTCTGGGAGCTCAGCCGTGGATGGGAAGGCTACAGCCCCTGCTTTCAAGAAATTCACAGTCAGGGGTGGGAAACGGACGCATCCACAGATCATTATGCTATGATGTGGGAAGCGCAGGGATGGCCGTCGTATCCTCCGGTGCCTTCTTTTTCTAATTATTACTCGCAAGGCCCTCAGGATGTAGTGGTTCTTCTGCAAAGGTCAGCTTCACTCCTCACTTCTGTTCACGTCAGTTTGCCTAAAGTGGCTCAGAAATAAACCCAGGCCCAAATGAGAAAGAAAACGCTGACTTCTCATTGCCATTAACCGCAGCGTCAGCGTGACCTCAGTATAATGCCAGTGAAACGTTTATGTGCTGTTAAAAAATTAAAAGAAAAAAAAACTTCTTTGAACTCTTTTTAAAAGCTTCATTAGAGTCCTAGCCAATTTACCTGCTTCAGTGAGAATCAGAACCAAATATGTAGGTTTGGTACATTTGTGCTTGAGTATTATATTGATACATTTTTATGCATATCGAAACTGCTTTATTATGTTGATGTGCATGAAGTTCCGTCACCATAAGACTGTTCCCTAGTTCCTTATGTAGCCGTCTGCTGGGTGTATTTGAGGGCAGTGGGTGCTGGTTGAATATAGCGTACTTTGACCTAGTGACTCGTTTACTCTGTGTAACTCCTATTCCTATCTGTACTTTATGATTCAAATGATCATAAATTTGAACATGTGAATACTTATATCCTTTGCAGTCATTAAATAACTAAAGTTTAATGGTTGAATCCTTTTCAGGGGGAAATTCTCTCTCTCTCTCTCTCTCTCTCTCTCTCTCTCTTCTTAAAGAATCCCCCACAATTGCATTCCTGGACTGATTGTCCATTCTCCATCCCCATTTCCTTATAGAAAAATGCACTTTCATGGTATATGTTTGTGGGTTGTGGGGGAGGACAGTGGATAAATTTACATTTGGCTATATTCAACATAGAAGGTCATAATTGAAACAGGGCCTGAGGGGACATTAAAACTCAACTGAAGGATGTTGCACATGTTCATGGTGACTTTAGTGTCATTAACTCACACCAGCCATTTTAAATGGATAATTTATGCTGCCAGATGGTCCTTTTTGGGGATTTTCCATCAAGCCCAATCCCCTTTTTGGCACAGAGAACACCTTTATGTTGTTCCCACACTTCTCTGGGCCTGCATAGCTTTTCCCCAGGGGTACAGTTAATTGAGTAGGAGGCTTTTAGTGGTTCACTCATGTAAATTACCTTCAGAAATATGTTGGGAGTTATGTATATCTGAATGCACCAGAAGCTTTTTGGTTGACTACATTTGGGATAATTCTTTCAAACAAGTACTAAGAATACTTTGTTTATGCCTCAGATGTGACACAGGAAGCAGGGCCTGTACTTGCTCCTCACTCGGAGAGCTGTGCATCTGTTTACCTGCCCTCAAATGCTTTTTCAGGACTCCCTGGCCAAAAGAGGCCTGAAGGTTGCCAGAAGAGACAAATTTCCTTGAGCAACAGGAAGACTTTGGAAAGTAAAACAAACCAGACAAGCAGTAAATTGCATGGGCTCTTTCAAATGTCTTTTGTAGTATCCTGTTCCCCATTAGTTTATCTCAGCACTTTTAGTGCACAGCTCTTATTATCTGGGAAGAAGGGCATAGTAGATTAAAGATGATGTTAGTTTAAAAACATCGGACAACCTCAGGCTGACTTTTACTTCTCTTACAGTGCTGCGTTTGTTCTCTCCACTTAGTTTTGTTACCCACTTATCTCAAAACCGGGTTAGATTTGAAGCTTTGAAGCTAATCATGCACTGATGAAATGAGTCCTATGAAATCCTATCAAGCAAAAATGCACATACCATCAAGTCTTGTTTATCTGTACAAATGAAAACTTGCAGAGAAACTGATAATGCAAACACAGAGGAAGGAAACAGCAGGCAGGCACCTGCATTGGGTCAGACACTGTGCTTGGTGTTTTTATATGTATGGTAAAAATTCTAGTTACAATTGAGTGTCTACTGTGAACCTTGTGTTTTTTCATTAACCTCCTTTAAAATATGCAAGATGTAATGATCTTGCCTCTATAGAGATGAAAATTGAGAATCATAAAAGGTGAAGTGACTTTCCCAAGCCCACACAGATAGTAAATCTATGGATCTGGAATCCATATTTCAAACCAAATCTGATTTTGGAGTATAAGTTTTATCTTTTATACTCAATAACCTCTTTTACCATAAGTGTTTATGTTTGCATAAAATGTGCTGGAATCATGTCCTAGACTTATACTTAAATTATTTATTGTTTTTTATTATTGTGTTTTTAACTTATCAGAAAGACTCCCAAGGGCCGGCCCGGTGGCGCACTGGAGAGTGCGCCACTTGGGAGCACAGTGGTGCTCCCGCCGAGGGTTCGGATCCCATGTGGAGACCGGTTCCTGCTCACTGGCTGAGCGCGGTGCGGGCGCGACACTGAGGGTTGCGATCCCGTTGCCGGTCAGTAAAAACGACAAAAAGAGAAGAAAAAAAAAAAAAGAAAGACCCCCAAAAATCTCCCATTTTCTTTATCCCAAACCCTTGTCTCACAACCTACACCAGAGAAGAAATGGGTTATTAAATGTACATAGTTCAGGGCTGGCCAGTTAGCTCAGCAGGTTAGAGCGTGGTGTTACACCACCAGGGTCAAGGGTTCCGACCCCTGTACCAGCCAGCTGCAAAATAAATAAATAATCATAGTTTACAATATATAACAAAGAGATTAACTGTTGACAGAGTCTATCATTTTCACCCATAAAATCAAATAATCCTCAGCATTCAGGTCTTTGTTCAAATAATACTTTATCAGAGAGGCCTCAGTGATCTAAAATAGCTGCTGACTCTCCCTCCATCACCCTCTCATTCATAACCCTGCCTTCCTTTTTCATACTTCTATCTACTGTTGTTATCTGTTTTCTCCCTCTAGAATATATATTCCATGAACAGAGGGACTCGGTCTGTCTTTTCTACTGCTGTAGCCCTAGCGTCCATAAGTGCCCAGCACATAATAGGTACTTAATAAATATTAATTGATTCAATAAATGAGGCCATAAAGCAGAGAATTCTGGGTGCTCTCATTAATTTGAAAGCAGAATTTCCTACCAATAATCCTCAGAATTGGTGTTTACTATATTTTCAATCTGCAGGGGTTCAGTCAAATGCAATTATTAGCAAGTAGCAAGCAAAGTGATTGGTAGAGCTCAGCCACAGACCCCACTGACAAGTATCAAACTTTATTACAAGTATCCCTCACCTTGAAGAGTGTTCCTTTAGGTGAATCAAACCTTTTTTAAAAAGATAATTCTTTATTTTTTATGTAATTTTTGAAAGATAATTCTTTACATTATGAGTTCTATTTCATGAATCCCAATAGTAAATCCTTTGTAGAACATTTTATGTAGTTTAGATAATCTCTGTGATTTACCTATGTCTGAAAATTTTTACATTTCCCTATCAAACTCTCTGTTATGCAAGTGTAGGGAGCACTCATATGAAACACATTAGGCCCTTGCTACTTGAAGTGTGGTCTGAGGACCTGCAACACGGCATCACCTGGGAGCTTATTAGAAATATAGAATCTCAGGCCCCACCAGATGGAAAGAATTTTAACAAGATCGCCAAGTGATGCTCATACACGTTAGGTTTTGAAAAGTACCGATTTAGGCTACCCCTTTGTTCTTTTAGGTGGCTCTCACCACTCAATACTGGTGAGAAAGCCACCTTAACTTTAAATGTTGTGCTACCCAACCTTTCTCCCTAAGTTAAGTAGGAGTGTCTTTAAAACGATGCTAAATGGATAGAAATCTACCCTGTTTCAAAACAGATCAGAGAAGAACATACTCTGGGTGATTCTAGATAGCTCACTAGAAGAAAGAAAATTCTCTCATCTCTCTCTCTCTCTCATATTCCTCCAGTTTAAGTGCTTACTGAATAAAGAATGGCTGGTCATCTAATCATTATAATTCAAATCAAGCCAAGTCATTGAATATTCAGTGCTGACTGTATGCAGTGTAGTAGAGTAGATAGAAGGATGACTCCACCAAGACCCTGTTTCCAAAGGCAAACCTCTGAATTTCCTCAGGTGTCAGTGACTGCTGGTAAGGTGAGAGCTGTTATTTCTTCCCTATCTGTGACACAAACTTACGACAACCAAATGAGGTAAGGAAGGCCAAAGTCCTCTGTAAAAGTTAATGTTCTCCAATCTTATGAAATATCATTAGGATTATTGAGGTAAACAGACCTTACCCAGCCTATGGTAGTTGAAAGCAGACAGGGTTAAATGTTGTAGGAATACAAGAAGAGAGCTGTTAAATCTGACTAAAGGATTAGAGACAATTTGCTTTAAAGGTGGCAATTAAACTGGGGTTAGATTAGAACCTAAATGAGAAATATTCACTTACTTGAAAGTGAGATTTGATGTCTGTTAGCCTTTCAATCGTGACTATATACAAATTTAAGTTTTCTTCGTATATATATTTCTTCAGCTCTTTGGCGGTTCTGTGAACCTTTCTCAGGTTCTTTGTGTCCTCAGAATTGAGGACACATACAAAGAATCCAGTGGGTTTCACGGATCACTGGGTTGCACTGCTTCCAGCATTTGAGGCCACACCTGCATTGAGCACATACATGTCAATCAGTTTCAGCAGACGGGAAGTAAAGCTCACTGTTTCTTATTGTGAAAACACTTGAAGTTATAGTACTTTTCAGTGAAATTTCATATTGTGTTTGAATATAGGTGTAGGAGGCTACTTAAATTTCCTCCTGTAGAAAAATATAAAAATCCTAACATGCTTTAAATTATATTGGGATTGTAAAACTATCAGCAGACATGATTACATCAGCCAAGATGTTGGAAGTTCCGAACAGTTCAAGTGAAAGTTTTAAAGTCAAATTTGATAAGTAGTAAATTTAGCTGTAGCTATTTTCTTAAATACTTTCAGAGATAAACTTCTTTCAGAGATAAACTCCTTCCTGAAGATTAAGTTGCTCTCATTTTTGAAGGTCAAAATTAAGTACTTTAATAGCATGCCCTCTTTTCCTATCACATTAAAGAAATCCATTTTAGAAAAATTGTTTAAAGGTATCTGTCAAAGAATATTGGGTGAACATCTGGTCAAACAGCAACTCAGGACATTTAGAACTACAGTTCCGTGTCACAACTACCAGAAGCACAGTTGGATTTTGCAGACTTGTGTTAGTTTATGGTAATTTTAAATATTGCATATTAGGTTCACTTGGATTCCTAACTCTGTTGGTCGTAACTTGACTGCCAAAGCCATTCATCAATTATAAGAGTGGAGGAAGTTTACCAACTTATACTTCTAGCTGAGACACATAAGAGGACCATTATTAGTGCCAATAAAAAGGCAGCGGATGATGACAATAAATTTGATCATGGACACTCTGCTGCACTAGCTTATAATAGGGCAAATGATGAAATCTCCCACTATCTCCTGCTGTAATAGGAATAGTCACTGTTACAGAACATTGCAGTAGGATCAGTGTCTTGGCTTTTCTCCTGCATTTATGGAGCAGTGGGAAGCATCATTCTGTGACAACATTCTCTGCCATTATCTCTTTCATATTGGCACCTGCTCATTAGAGAGTAGTATACCAGGGGGCATCGGTATAATAACAAGGGGTTTGTTCTTTAGTGACCCTTCTTTATCAGAGAAAGTTCACCTAAATGAAAGGGTTATGACAGGAAAGCTGTATTACAAAATGAGCACTCCAACCACCCTTCCAAAATGTCCTCACCTTCTTTATCAAGGCTATTTTTTTAATACCAAAAAAGGGCCTAAAACAACTCTTGTAATTGGAGTCTAAATGGTTAAGTATAAGAAGAAAGGAAATACTCTTCTCACATATGCACATATATACTTTGTGTGTGTGTGTGTGTGATATACACTGTATGATAAAGCATGGTCAGAAAAATTGCTGTTTTTAATTCTCGAAGCCTGCTATAGTACCTAGCAACATGATAGCCATTCAATCAATGTTTGTTGAATAAATAAATAAATAATAAGATGGAGATGCACTTGTCTTATCTTGTCCTTTGATTAGGACGAAGTGCTCAGGAAACAGAGTGCTGCCTACATTGGTTAATGACTGAGTGTAGCTCCACTTGCATCAGAGAACCCAGATGCACAATTTTGTGAGTACAGAAGCTCACAGGAAAACAGATGCCACATTTCAGCTGGTCTTTTCTGAATAAATAAATTACCCAAATCTCCAAATTTTTAATTTTATGTTTGAAAATAAAGCTGTGTAAATATTCTAGAGGGAAAGAAGAGATGTAGCTTATGCATTAGGTTTACAGTCAGTCTTCCGTATCTGTGGGTTCCACAGATTTAATCAACCACGAATCAAAATATATTTAAAAAAACAATGAAAAATAGCAATGCAACAATAAAAAATAGTGCAATTAAAAACCAATACAGTATAACAACTATTAATATAACATTTACATTATATTAGGTATTCTAAGTATTCTAGAGATGATTTAAAGGATATAGGGGAGGATGTGCATAGGTTATACGTAAATACTCTGCCATTTTATATCAGGGACTTGAGCATCTGTAGATTTTGGTATCGGTGGGGGTCCTGGAACCTGGATGTAAAATCTTCCTCCCTGCCCTTTTCCTGTCATTGTCCTCAGCACAGCCCCAGTGGCTTAAGTAGGAAAGTGCTAGCTCATTTTGTAGCTCAGAGTTAGCATGTTGTAAGAAAGAACTTTAAAGCAAATTTCATCCAACCACAACAATATTCATAGGCTTGCTAGGGAGGGAGAAAAAAAGAGAGAAATAAAATATATTATAAAGAGGAAAAAGTACAAATTAAGAATAAAGAAAATCTACAATTCTCGTATTCTGTCATGAGCAAGCCTGGGGCTTTTGCAAACTACTTCTCTGAATTTTCACTTCCTCATATGTAAATATTAGGGGCAATAAAAGCAGCCCTGCCTCCCTAACTGATAGCTTTGTAAAGATCAAGTGAGATGACAAAAATAAGAGCTATCATTTATTAAGCACCAGCTATGTACAAAGTACTGTGCATGGAACTATACTTAGAGTATTTTTTTTTTTCAGAATCTTTTCTTATGGCCCTTTTTTAATTGACACATGTTTATGGGGTACAGAGTGATATTTAGATACATGTATAGGATGCATAAGTATTAAATCAGGGTAATTATCATATTCATCATCACAAACATTACCTTTTTTGTGTGTTAAGAACATTTGAACTCCTCTCTTCTAGCTATTTGAAAATATACCACAAGTTATTGTTAATTGTAATCACCTAGCACTACTATGGAACACTAGAACTTATTCTTCCTATCTAGCTGTAAACTTGTATTTGTTAACCAACCCCTCTCTGTTGCCCTCCCCCTTCCCTTCCCCACCAGAGTATTTCTAATATATGCAAAGTATACTTAATAAATCATAAAGCTTTAGAGAAATATCGTATATTTTTTTGGTAAATACTTTGCAAACTCTAAAGTGCTATATGAGTTTAAGATACTAAGAAATTTAATTGAAAATGTATTGTACATGTCTGTGTCTGTTATCTGCAAAGCACTGAGCAAGGTGATAGAGGACATATAAAAATAGTAAGACAGAAGTTACCCTCAAAGACCTTCAGCCCAGTGAAGGAAGGAAGAAAGGGTAACAGGTTAAACAAGTACCCAGTGGCTGTAATATAAGACAGAGTATGATAAGCATCATATAGGCTAGGAGTTTACTCATTGGCTTAGGCCACAATCCTCCACCACACCTGTTTGAAAGAGCTGGTGCATTGGCCATTTTATTATTAAAAGAGCAGCAGCGAATGCTGGGCCCTGTTTCCTTCCCTTCATAATATCAGAGTCAAATCTTTCTTCATCTCTTAAGAAGCATGTAGAGAGTTGATGTGCTAGGACATCCTCAGGAAGTGCAAGAGAAACACAGTGTCATCCTGATCCAGCAAAAGATATCTCATTCTGCACCCATGGACCCAAATCTCACCTGCCTGAAACAGACAGTTTTCTGACTTGTTGGTAATAGATTGAGCAGAATTTAAGCAAATATTTACTAGAGGAAACAAAATTATTTTGAATAGAAATTAAATTCACCAAAGGGTGAAGTAACCAGAAATTATAGTTGGGAAAGGAGAAACAAAAGATAAGATAGATTGGTAGATAGATGAAACTCATCTGAGAGTTTGCTGTGGTGTTTTCTTGTACCTAATAAACTTTATTAAATATTTGTAGAACTCAAACAGAAAGTAATTTTAACCTCTGATATAAAGAGAAAAAAATCCTTCTTTAATGATCTTACTTCCTCTATTCTATTCTATGAACAAAATGTAGATAGTTCAGACTCAACTAGTACCACAATTTGATTAACAATATATATTTGCTTGTATTTTATTACTGCTGCTGAAATTTTAAATATATAAGTGTTTTATTAGCAATAGGAAGAGCTAATGTTTATTGGGCACTTACTCTGGGCCATTCATTGTTCTTAGCTGTACACACACACACATATGTGTGTATGTATGTATACATTCATTTAATTTGTAAAAAAAAGTGATATAGATCACTGATAATAGTATTTGCAGACTTATTCCCCTTCTCATACGCTTTTATATTTTTCTTACAAACTGATGTTTCTATGAGGGTACTTCAAAAAGTTCATGGAAAAGTAGAATTAAAAGATAATACAAATCTTTCCATGAATTTTTTTAAGTACCCTTGTATTTAAATGTTAATCAAGTATAACAGCATAAGTTTATGTGGAAATGAAGTTCTGTCTTTTTTGACCATCAGTGACCTTAATAAAGTAGTTTTTTTTAATGCTCTAGAGTAAGAGGCTTTTATATGAGGAATAGAGGAGGGAGGGAAGAAAGAAGCCCTCAGCCCTGTGCAGACTGCGGGAGTCAGTAGCTTTTCTGCCTGCACTGTGCAGTAGTTTCTTATGCAGCTGTGTACATCCCAATTGCTTTCTTGCTCGGCAGAGGATTACAATAATACCTATTTATCCAACTCTATCCATCCAAGGATTTCAGATACATCATAAACTCATCAATTAATCAGAGATATGGCACCCATTTCAAGATGCTGGGTGAATTACATCCTAGAAGATTACGAGAAACGCTCACATCGACATAGTAAATCAGGGACTGTTTCCTGATGGATTCCTGAACAACACACCAAGTACTAAAATGGAAAGGGTTCTCTCCAGCACTGAATCATAAAGTATGTGTCTCAAATGGTAGAAAATTTCACGAATCAAAAAGTCACTTTATTTTGAAGCATCTCTTAAACTTGATGAAAAATTAAACTGAAGTAAAATGACTAAACCCATTAAATATAGTTTTTTTTTGTTGTTTTTTGTTTTGTCTTTTGTCTTTTTCCGTGTCCGGCAACGGGATTGCAACCCTCGGCATTGCCCCCGTGCCTTGCTCAGCCAGTGAGCGGGAACTGGTCTGTATGTGGGATCCGAACCCTCGGGCGGGAGTGCCGCAGCACTTCCCAAGCGGCGCACTTATCCAGTGAGCCACCGGGCCGGCCCTAAATATAGTTAATTGGCTTGCGTCTTCAGAGTAAATGATTACTGACCTCCCTTTCTTAACTGAAAACCCCTCTGAAACCTTTGGAGTTTTAAATACAGGGTTATCTTGGTTCTTGACTCTCTGTTCTGTTTGGAGTGAGCAATTCTGCTTGTGGTCCAGAGCCTTCAGCCTTCTGTGAAGAACTGGCCTCACAGACAGCTGTGAATGTCTGGTATTCATTCAGATAATATTCCCATACTTCCATAGTTTAATGTCATCCAAGCCTCTTTACTTCATTTTGAAGAGACATTCCAATTTCTGGGGATGTTTCACCAATGAGAGGTGGTATGAAGTTTTCGTTTGCGTGGCTTGAGATGTGTTCAAGTCATAAGAGATTCAAGGAATGGCAACCCAACATCTCTTTCTAATCGGAAGTGTCCTCTGTATTACTAGATTATTCTGCCATGATAGCTACACCAACCCAGAAATCACTTAACTATGATTAGCTTCTAAGATATCGTGATTACTCACGACTTAATGCCAGTTAAAATTTACCATCTGCCTTGTAGCCATTTCATGAACCCAACTGAAGAGAGGGTTTATCAGAATGGCTGTGCCACATCTCTCATGTTTTAACACTCTTTAGGGACTTATGTAAGCAGCACTTCATGTTCTAATGTCAAAATACACATGTAAGGATTAAAAGTAGAATGCTTTTCAGGGCCAGTTGTTCTTTGATATTTATCACTTCATGGTGGTGACACCTGCTTCTAATTTTAAGAGTTCTTACTTCCAGTGGGTGATTTTTTTTTTCTTTTCAGAAATCTTATCCTCAAATGACATAACTAGTAATTTTTCTCCTTTTGATGTATTTGATATTTTTATGAGTTTGTCCATCAACGTTGAAGCCTTAACATGCCTGTAGTTTTAAAAAAAAGATCTTTGTAACACATAGTCATTATATTGGGTCACATACATTTTTGTTGTAGCCACACTATTTGGAGAATTACAGAGATATAATTTATTATAAATGTCATTATCTGCCACTTGGCCAACTTGGTAGTGGTCTCAAGTTGACTAAAGCCAGAGACATGGATAAACTCTCCCTTGTGAGAGTAATCCAGTTAAGTAACTTACATTCAGTACCCATATTTGGTTGTCTTTCACATTCAAGGGCAGGATTGGTGGCAATTGTCATTTGGGAGTAAGCGAAAGGAAAACAACTGAAAGGAACCTAGTTTTGTCTATTTAGACACATATGGAAACAGTCTGGGGGTAGCTGGCCTAATTGTAGTGCCCAACGTGGTTTGCTTTCTTGTTTTTGTCTTGTATAAAGACCTTTTCCTCACAGATTTGTCTATTTAGACACATATGGAAACAGTCTGGGGGTAGCTGGCCTAATTGTAGTGCCCAATGTGGTTTGCTTTCTTGTTTTTGTCTTGTATAAAGACCTTTTCCTCACAGGTGCTGGATAAAGTTCACTGCATGAGTAGAAAAAGCCTCAAAAGATGGTATGTAGCTCGCAACTCGTTCTGATTGGCCTGTGGGGAGTCATCTGTATAAAATTGGATCCTTGTGTTGGGTTCCAAAAAAAGGTGTGAATGTGATGAAGAAGTGTTAAATCATGACTCCTGAGAAAATGTCGGCCATGAGCAGTTTTTAGTTTCAGTGAAAACCAAACTTTAGGATTTAGACACATAAGGAGAAAAAAGGGTGAATCATTAACTCCAATATAAAAAGCATTATGGTGCTCAAGTTTCATCAAACTTAAGTCACTCAGTGAAGACTGCCTGAATGGAGCTAACTCATTTACTTAATTGATATGCAAAACTCTGCCAGGCATTTACCCTTCGTGTCAGATAAGTAATTTTTAATAAAATATTTCCAAGATATGAAGACAGTTAAGAAAACAGTGCGATTTTTAATAATTGCACTCATAAGTAAATGGATCTATCATTACGTTGTCACAAAGAATGACAGTGAGCAGAAACATCATGCTAATCCTTCTCAGATAAGTATTTAACATAATTAGACATCATCTCTTCTGTTGAATGTCGCATTAATCATCGGTATTGAAACTACACAGAATACTTTTTTCTGATCTGTTATTGCTGATTTAAAAAAAGCAAACTATTTTGTCAGATACTGTGCTTCAGAAAATGATTAATGTGGTTGTGTGACTTATATAACTATAGTTATTTCTTTTATTGTTTTGTTCGTTTTAATACTATTTAATAATAGGGTGGTCCTTTTGCATTCATGAAGTGAATTTGATGTTAGTGGCTCATTTTGTTTTGCCCAAATACCAGTATAATGAACATACTTAAATGACTTAACTTGAACTTGAAGTATTTTTAAGCTTTGAAATGACCCTTTGGCTCATCTGTCTAAAATGAAGGCACACTCTTTTAGAGAGAGGTTTTCTTAGAAGGAACAGGCTAGAAGTTTTCTGCATTAAATAAGAACTCGAGAGAGAACGTCTTTCCATGAAAAATTTCATGTTAAAATGATGAAATATGTTGCCCTCTTCCAGCATCCACAGGCACTGCCTTTTTTAAAAACCCATTTTCTTTGGCTCTGTAGCTTCTAGATTGAACTATGAACTACCGAATAGTTATAAAGTGATATCAGCTCAGTTCATTGCACAACTCTATCTTCCTACTTTCTGAGCACCTCAAAGGCTTTTGAAGGCAAAGAATAGGGTTATTGAAGGATGGCAGGCAGATTTCACTAAGTAACAGGTGGAGGTCAAAGCAGTTTATTTGTAGGGATGAAGAGAGTGCAGAAATGAAAAATCAAATGCTTTTCCATAATAAGGTTTAGCAGGAAAATGCTGACTTATACTAAGCCTACATTCTAGCTGACAGAACCTTTTCTAGTGTTTATTACTTGATTTCACAGTTCAAGCAAGTTGAAGAGGCCTAAAATTACACACCTTTCCCCCTATGAAATGTTTCAATCAGTTTCAAACTTTTACTTTAAATAAAGTGATGGGTGCTCTGCTTGTATCCAAGGAACATTGAGACTAACAGAACTCCAGTGCAGGCATATCCCAAACATGGAACGTCACAGATAACACATCTCTTTCAAATTAAATTTTACCAGGAGGACCCTTAAACTCCAAGCCTTTGATCATGTTTTAACTGACAGAAGTATTTTAATAAACACTTAAGTTCACATCATTGAGGCTAATGTTATATGCCAGGTATCTATGTGGGTGTTTACCAATCTTGAGCTTGTTGGAGGTGGAGAGAAAAAGGCTTTCTTTTTTTTTCCCCTTTATACAATCCTCTGTTTGTATTGTGCATATGTTTTGCTTTTGGAACTTAAGAAAGGACTAAACATGCTGAAAAAATACAAAAGTAAGTTTTTATCTTTTTTGTACAGTAGGACCAAAAAAGTAAAAAAAAATTACTTGGTATCATATAGACCAGAGCTGTCCAACAGAATTTTTTGTAATGGTGGAAATGTTCTGTATGTACACTGTATGATAATGTAACCATTGGCCATATATGGCTACTGAGCACTTGAAATGTGGCTATGTTGAGTAACTGAGTTTTTAAGTTAATTTAATTTTAATTAATTTGAATTTAAGTAGCCACATGTGGCTAGTAGCTACCATATTGGGAAGGGCAGATATAAACCAAACATATGTATGATTGAGTTTTCAGCTGGATATCTAAGCAGAGTGAATAAAACATTGCACTATATTATTCTGTTTATTTTTTATGCAAAGAAACTAATTTGGTTTTCTCAGAAATTTCTTCTTTATCCTCAGTCCTTCTCTGAATGTGTATGATTGCTATATTTAGCCAAAATCAGTCCTTCCCTTAACAGATAGGGGCTAGGATGGCTAGGGGACAGATGAGATGGGTAGGGAATCTCCAACCTCTTGTAAGTATATGGAACATAAAACAATTTTTTAATTTTAGTCCTGTCACTGGGGGGTATCTGTGTTTACCTTGAAGGAGGAAATCCCCTAAAGAGTCAAAAGACTTTACTGTTAGCCCAGAAACCAGATTTTTATATGACATTTTCCTTGTGTCTGTTCTTTACTCTCTCTGGTTATAAATTTTCACCACAAATGAACATTTGGAATGCATTAGAGAACTCATCGTTTCTTTTCCCCTGGATAATCCATATAATTTTTACTCTATACTTACATTTTTTAAAAATTGAAAAAAATCACTTGTGTCACCAAGGCTTTTAAATGAACTGAAATACTTTATGAGGTGTTAATTCTTTTGGGGGTCCTTTTAGCTCATTTAAAATGATTGCATATAGAGTCAGAAGGATAAACCTCAGAAGCTATATAAAGTTGATTTTATTCTCCCCATCATAAAAATGATTTTAAAATATTTTTATTCACTGAAAAAGGCTAAAAGTCAAAATAGTCTGAATGTTTTACCTTTTTTATTGTTGAATGTGTTAATCATGATAAATTACAGTAGAGTGAGCCCTAATAGATTTTATCATTGGGACACAAATCTAAGAATATTGCGATATCTTCAACTCCCTCATCATGTTACACAGCATGTGTTTGTAAGAACAGAAAGATCCCTCAACTGTGAGATTAATCTGTCCAATCACAGCCTTTATCTAGCATCATGATTAGAGATGATCAAATCGCAAGGTATAGCTAAAATGGTTCTGGAAAGGTCCTGTTCTTGTCCATGGGGAATTGCTAGAGTGCGGTATAGTTCTGCATCTGGAAGAGATAGGTGTGAACATAAATCTGCTGGTGGTGGATGACTTGCAAAATATGGGACTGGTACTCAGCTTTCATCCTGGGCTTAAGTAATGTCACTGAAATTTATGCTGACACCATTTATCTGACACACATGACTGAGCTATCTTTTCCCCACACTTAGACTTGGAGATTTAGGGGAATCTTCTGAATGCCCAAATGTAAAGAGAACAGTCACAGTAGCAGTGAGCACCATTTAGGCTTGAAATGTTCCCATTTATCTGACACACATGACTGAGCTATCTTTTCCCCACACTTAGACTTGGAGATTTAGGAGAATCTTCTGAATGCCCAAATGTAAAGAGAACAGTCACAGTAGCAGTGAGCACCATTTAGGCTTGAAATGTTTGCAAGAAAAAAAAATATTTAAGTATCATTAATAAACTCAAATTTAAACCAGCTCATGATAGGTTTGTATGAATAAGATAAATAAATCTTTTTTTTCCCTCCCCCCAAGAAATAGGCTTCTTGATACACCAACAGGAGCAAGAGCGTTGTCCCTCTGGATTCAAATCTGGCTCCGCCACTTACTAATTGTTAGCCTCTCATCTTCGTAAGGACTTCTCTCTCTCAGTCATCTTCTTTGCTTTGAGCCGTGGCTTTCTGCCATCTGCTGGACCGTGCCCATCAGCAGACCAGCGTGCCTGACTCTCTGCCTTCTTCAGAAAGCTCTCCCTGGCTCCCTCCACCTGCCTGTAGCTACTACTCTATTTCTCTGCTGTCCTCTATAGAAAAATTTCATGAAAGTTAGCCACACCCGTTTTCCCTGCTTCTTCACTTCCCACTGAGCTTGTAAACCATTCTATTCTGTCTTCCATGTACCACACTCTCCTGGAGCTCTTTTTTCATAGTGTTATCAAAAGCATCTATGTTGCCAAATCCAGGGGACCCTTTCCATCCTGGTTGTACTTGACCTCTCAATAGCATTCAACTCAATTGATCACAGCCTTAACTTTGAAACACTTGTCTTAGTTTCTCTAAAACCTCACTTTCTGTTGAGTTAAATGCCTCAACTTAGTAGCCTATTTTGACACTGACTTCAGTTGCTCAGAAGCCTTCCTTGATTTCAAGACTTACTGAATTTTAAATAATTGTGTGTAATTATGGTTAAGTGAGGTATTACTGCATTATAACCTATAGCCTATGCTTGAAAGATATCAATGAGTCTTAAATGGAGAATTTTGATTCTTTCTGGTTATAAGTACAGATAAAACATAGGTTGCAGGAGGCTTTATAGGAGAAGCATCTTATTGAATAGGCAAAAGGTCTATTATAAATATTAAATGTATATGAGTATACTCTGCTTTACAACTTAATATCTTGGTCATTATTTTCTTCTAAGTCTATGTGATTTTTATTCCATGGAGTTTCTGTATTAGAATCACTGATAATATATTCAGTGTATTTGATAAAATCCTGATTCCTACTAAGGCCAAGAAAAGAAAAACCTTTGATATGTAAGACAAATGATTCTTAGTATACTTCGGAGTTGCTTTTATTTTTTGCATATTCTTTTATAGCTAATATAACCTTTCTTTGATTTTTTCTTTAAATAATCAAATTAGAAACTTCAACTATAAATATACTTTATTACTTAAATAGGAGACTTTTATAGTATACTAAGGAAACTACATAAGGGAGTGTGATGTTTTATGAAATGTACAAGCTTTGGAACCAGGGAGACCTGGGTCTGAAATACCATTCAATGGCCGTTTGATCTTGGGCAAGTTGCTTAACATCTCTTGATAGCTAATTTTTACAACATTAAGTTATAGGTAGTTAGGATAATAATACCTACCTGAGATAAAAATGTTAGGATTTGAGTTATATGTAAGTGCATGGTATGTCATAGGTACTCCATAATTTGTAGTTTTTATTACTTTCAGTCTGATTTTTGGAAATGTTCTATATGCAGAAGTTTGATCTCTTCGGCTGCCTCCCGGCTCTCTTGAGGCCACTTGACGGATGATGCTTCCAGTAGCCTTTATGTTTGGTATCTTAGTTGTTCTGGTAATAACAGTTATAAAGATAGGCTGTTGGGAATTGGATGGTGACAATGGACAGGAGAATATCTAAAATCATGAACAACCAAACTCACAGCATTTTGGGATCCTCTCTAACCTGCTTATATACTGGATTTTAACACTAAAGTGCAGAGGTTGCTTGTTTTCAGAGTTTCTCTCAAACAGTTTGTGAAATGAGCCTTTGAAACTAAACTTTCTCTTCTTGACTTTGACACTTTGAGGAAAGGGGAACATACCAGTAAAATCTTCTCTGACAATTTGGATTATGTTTTCCAAATTCCTACAGCAGACGAGATGAGGCCCTGTTGTCCTTAGAAGAATTTACCAGAGAGGGCTGGCCCGTGGCTCACTTGGGAGAGCGTGGTGCTGATAACACAGAGGTCAAGGGTTCGGATCCCCTTACTGGCCAGCTACCAAAAAAAAAACCCCAAAAAACAAAGAAGTAGTAGTTGGCTCACTTGGGAGAGCGTGGTGCTGATAACACAGAGGTCAAGGGTTCGGATCCCCTTACTAGCCAGCTACCAAAAAAAACCCCCAAAAAACAAAGAAGTAGTAGCTTCCTCAAGCAAAGAATGGCATTGCCCTTTCTTGTCATTTCTGTAGGATTTCCTTCACAATTGTCACCACAGAATTCTTGGTCAGAGTGTTTGGTAAATCTCATGATTTGGGAAAGGGAGGCAGTTGAAATCAATTATGATTTTCCCCCCTATTTCTTCTTGTTGCTTTCTGTAACAACAGGTTGCAACGAAAAGCTACCTAAAACAAACCTTGATTTCTTACAGGAGATACCAAGAGTTGGTTTTAAGTTTTTAAAAAATATCATTCAATATGATTTTGCTATTGTTGTTTCTTGGAAGAATTAGGGAAAAATAGAAATTTTCAAAAGTGTTTATGTCCTTGGAAATAACCACTTCCTAGTTTCTTTTCTAAGAAGATGTCTTACCATTTTCTCTGAGTGAGTGTGAGCTAGTGGACACCTCACAAACTACGATGAATTAGGTAAATATAATAACCACTTCCTAGTTTCTTTTCTAAGAAGATGTCTTACCATTTTCTCTGAGTGAGTGTGGGCTAGTGGACACCTCACAAACTACGATGAATTAGGTAAATATAATGAAACTTCTGAAGTTCTACATAGTAATTAGTGTACAGTAGGCATCTTTAATACGCACATTTCTAGCACTGGCAGTAGTCTTATATTTGAATATCATGTTAGTTTTCTATTGCTGCATGCCAAATTAATACAGACTTACCAACTTGAAACAGCACACATTTACTCTTTCACAGTTTCCTTGGATCAAGACTCTGATCACATCTTAGATGGTTCCTCTGCTTGGGTCTCACAAGGCTGCAATCAAATTTTTGTTCAGGCTGCACTCCTTTCTGGAGCTTGGTGTCCTCTTGCAAACTCATCAGCATTGAGTTCCTTGTGGCTTTAGGACTAAGGTCCCAGCTTTCTCAAAGCTGGCTGTCAGCCAGGGGCCCTGCTCAGCTCCTAGAGGCCCCTGCAATTTCTTGTCATGTGGCCCTCACATAGGTCCTTTTACAATATGGCAGCTTAACTTCTTCAAAACCTGAAGGAGAATCTTGCTGGCTTTTAGTTCCTCTTTTACAGGGCTCACCTGATTAGGTCAGGCCCACCAAGAATAATATTCCTTTTCTTATCTCCAAAGCAACTGATTAGGGACCTTAATTATATCTGCAAAAGTCCCTTCACCTTTGCAGTCCAACAAGACCTAATCACAAGAGTGACATCCATCATATTTGCAAGTACCACCCACACATGACGGGAAGGGCATATGCAAAGAATGTACATCAGGGGCCAGGAACCTCAGGAGCCTTCTTAGAATTCTGATTACCACAAATTTTAGTGATGAATCTAAAGGAACCTTTGTGAATACTGTTTGTGGCCTGTGTTTTCAAGGTTTTCTTGTTGGGCTTCACACTTTTAAGTGCTGCCAGGGATCAGAGCCACTGAAGGACTAGAATTCCGTGTATGTTTGCCTTTATCTGCTGAACACAATTTGGAATGACTCAGGTAGCTTAGAAAACTGGCAAAGTGTAGAGAAATTCAGAAAGTCCAGGTGTTTAGAAAACCAATGACAAGCCAAAGTGGTTCTTGAAATTTATCATCTATTTTATTTACTACCATTGGGTTTTTTGTACCAATCAAAAGAATGAAAAGTCCCACTGGAATTATGCTAGATTTCTGCTTCTTCTATAAAATTCTTAATTTTTTTATATTGAACTTTGAAGTAATATTTTGTCTCCTCCAGGAAAAAGATGGCATTACTTTATAGTTTTTTCTTAAAAATCTGCTACTTTATAGAAAATGCATTGAAATTAAAGTTTTCATTCATTAAGAGAAAGTCAATCAGTCATCTGTGTAGTAATTGTGTGATAGTTATGCATAGGTAGTTGGCAAACAAAATTTTAACAAGTTTATTTTTAAAGTAACGTATAGAAACAAAATTTGATTTCAAAAATAAAAGCCAAGATTAATGTCCTCTAGCTTTTAACATAGAGCAGTTTACTAGCATTTTGAAATTTCATCTGGTCAATTGAGTATACAAAGCAAATTAACCAAAACATACATTATACATGTAGAGAAAACATTAAAGTATTTAATAAGGAAATGTGCTCAGTATGAGTCTTTAAAAATTGAAAACACTAAGTAATTTTCAGATTCATGACAGCCTTAGGGTTCATATTACTTGACTGGGATAAATTTAGAAGATCATGCATAGTTGGGCTTGTTGTTGTGTGCCGACAGTATTTCTTCCCTCTTTAACCCTTTCAAAGAGGACTTGAATTTTGCTGTTTTTGAACTTGTTTACCAACTTGATCATTCTTGATTCTGATTATTGCCTAAATTTTACTTATAATTCCTCTTTTAAAAGGGTGAAGAGTGGATTTAAATCATATCAACATTTCTGTGGTACTTATAGAATGGCATGGGTTGGAAAATGTGATCTTTTCAAGGAAATAATAACCTTTTCTGAGTCTAACCATTTGCTTTCCTTAATAAGGTTAATTCAGATATCAGATTTCATTGTCTGAAAAAAAAATTCTATGATCTTCAAAGTTTTGATGTTTTTCATTTTCTATTCTATTTTTGTTTTATGACACATAATTCAGGCACTGGACTGAATTTAAATCAGTAGACTGATTGGCAACCTAAAAATTGGTTTTCACAAAAGAAGTTTGAATGACTTGGGAGATTTGTTTACATTTTGGTAACTTTTATTCCTTTCCTTTAATTTTTTTATTTGAAATCTCTTTTCTAATGTAACCACATGATGATACCTTAAGTTAGATTACTTGCGATGAATGTTTATCCAAAACCTCAATGCATCCTAACTATGTTTAGAACATTGGTATGGTGTGACTGGTTACTGATTCAGCAAGCAAGCAAACATAACTAAAGTCACTTGACTTAGTGACTTTGTAATTCAAATGACATAATATTGATCTAGAAAAGATCTGATCCAGATTTGTCAAGTTAGTGTGATATCACACACTACTCCATATTATACTTATGTCTGACTATGCAAATGCGTTTACCAATTTGCAATTTGTTTCTTTCTTGGGGTCAAACCCCTAAGTTTTGCTGTGTCCAAACATATATTAGTAAAGCCGTAGATAAAGCTGAGACTTGTACAAGAAGTTAATATATCTTTTTGGATGACTTGGTGTGTTCCAAATCCTTTGATAGTTTCAAACCCCTAAGTTTTGCTGTGTCCAAACATATATTAGTAAAGCCGTAGATAAAGCTGAGACCTGTACAAGAAGTTAATATATCTTTTTGGATGACTTGGTGTGTTCCAAATCCTTTGATAGTTATCTTGAACATAGAAGGGGGCAAAGCAGATGTGGTTTCTGTCCTTGCAGAATCTGTAGTCACACTCAAAGATCATGTTGGAGAATCACATTATGGAAATCTGTGATTAGAAATAACAAGGACATATTTAAATATAGGCCATACTAAATGTTTGGATAGATATATACCCATAAAGTACATGGCACATTGCATGGTACCTAGCAATTACTCAGTAACTGTTACATGCTAATATCACTATTATTTTTATTACCTTTTTTTTTTTTCCAGTTTACCCAAATAATTCTCTGGTCATAGGCAGAACGCATCACAGGTAGACATGTATAAAGGCACTGCAAAAAGTTCATGGAAAAACAGAATTAAAAGATAATACAAACCTTTCCATGAACCTTTTGAGGTACTTCATATAAGGAAAATGAAATTTGATTCTTTTAACATCCATGCGGACCAATTTTGTGCTGCAAACTTAAAAGAGCCCTTATTTCTCCTCTGATGTGGAGAGAAGTCATTTCCTTTATTTTCATATCTAAATGTTCATTGTTTCAATCGGCACCCTACCAAACTGATAGATTCCTCCAGTTGTGTATCAGTGTGGTTGCCGAGAACATTACAAACCCAGTAATTAGAAGGAACTGTTTTCCCATTATTTTCTTCCCAAAGCATTGCCTATGCTGGAAATGCTGTAAAAACCTTAGACACTATAGTAAAAATGCTATTTTTAAGAACAAGCTTTCATCATGGAAAAGACACGTAAGCAAAAAGAAGGCAATGAAAATCACCCAGTCCAACACGCAGAGAGAACTACTGTTATAGTTTATGCTTATTTCCTTCCAGTTCTTTCTTTGTGCATGGAAATGCCTTTTTAAATGACATCATAGTATAACATCCTATTCTGCAATTGGCTTTTTTTCAATTAACATTGTATGAGAAATGTCTTTTCATGTCATTACTTTTTTACAATATTGTTTGCGTTGGTTATACCATATTTATTTAACCAACCTCCAATTAATGGGCATTTAAGTTCTTTTTACTTTTATCTTTTATTTTTTTCTAATATAAATAATTCATTGAATGAACAACTGAGTTTCCATTGTGGAGGGAGTTTTTATGTTAAAATAGCTAAATTATTTCAAATGTGGAGAAAGTGCTTTGGTGCTGATAGTAGAATAAGCTGAAATGATTGCATGTGAGGGCTTCATGTGCCTCCTTTTTAAGGTCCCAGAGGTCACAGACAGATGTAACATCTTTTTTAAAACGCTGGAAAAGTTGAACCCCGAATAATTAGAGAAGATTAATAACCCAGAAATGAACTGTGACTTGATAGAATAAGTTGAAATCAATTATAGATTGACTTATCAGGGGACCATTCTGTCACCTGTTTGTTCTTATGACAAATTCAAGGCAATTCAAAACAAATTTTCCGTTCACAGGTGTGTTCCTTTTCTAAAAAAAAAAAAAAGCTCTTTAAGTGTTATCTTGTAGGTTGAACAAGCTGTTGTTCCATGAATTAAAGTATACTTATCAGTCAATCCTTCTTGCCAGGAATGCCATCTCCAACCACACTGAAGAAGTCGGAGAAGTCTGGTTTCAGCAGCCCCTCCCCTTCGCAGACCTCCTCCCTGGGAACGGCATTCACACAGCACCACCGGCCTGTCATTACAGGACCCAGAGGTGAGCTGCTCCACAGGGACCCTTGGTTGTAACATTTTTATCATGGCTTTAGGACCAGAGTAGCAAAGTGAGAGACCATGAAGACTCCTTCCGAATGCCTCTGAGAGTAGTGAGTGTTCCAGTTTCTTATCACTGGGGCAGCCTTGCAAAAAGAGACTAACCCTGGTTTTTTTTTTTTTTTTTTTTTTTTTTTTTTTTTTTTTTTTTTGGCAATGAGATTTTCGAAAGAGGTGGGAAGGAACTTGAACCCAAATCAAATCTGTCCTACAAGTCGTGCAAGTGGGGGATTGGGGGGTAGATGAGTATATTTCCATGTGGTCAGTTACCAGTTTTTAAGTAATAGGTTTTTTTCATTCTCTTATCCCTGATGATTCTCTTTCCATGAAACCTGATTTCAATATGTGGCATTTTGTGTTGAGGTTGTTTACATCAGGGTGTTGACGAGCAGTCTTCATTTACTCCTTTTGAAGTGGGAGATAGTTTGTCTGGTTTTCATTGCAATGTTTTCATTATTTTTGTCTCATACGCTTTTAACTTTATTATTAAAATGTGTCCACAAGAAATATGATTTGTATTTCACATTAAAGACAAGCCTTAAACCTCAAGAGAATGTCAGCAAATCACTTAACTTGATCTTATTGCAAGATGGAAATATTTATTATTTTGTTTATGAAACTCCCACAGTAGGAGTATGAATAATTGTAACCATGTTTGCTTTCTTCCATCAGATTTTTGTTTAGGTAGGTTTGTGATCTACCAGCTGGTATCATAAAATATCCTAGAAAGTTATGGTCTCTTGTCTACATTGACATACGCCTGGGGAAACTGATATTTCTTGCATTAATCTCAGTGTTAGTCCCACAAATCTGAGTCCCTTTATGAATACTTTGAGTGCATCTCAGGGAGATATGGCAGGTGAGAGGGCTGCAGGTGTTGGGAAGTAACATTGAAGAAAAGCAACATTCTGATTATTGTGTGAAGCAATTTCTATATCCACAATTATGAAAACTTACTTGCTTCATCTTTAAATATCTTATGAGCATTGGTAGAACTTTGTCAAGATCCCTTATTTCATTTGTGTGTGTGTGGTATAATCAGAGAGGCTTGCCATACATATATAAATATTTTTTTAGGTTAAAAACCTGCATCTGAATTGGATTATACAGTCCCAGAATAAGTCTCTTTAAATAGTATAAGATTATGATATTATCTTCATAGTAAGATATTGCTATTCAGTGATGTTAACTTTATTGAGCATCTAAACCATAGTAGGGAATCAGAGATATGAAGCCCTCTTAGTCAGAATATTTATGGTCTTAGGGAGATAAGGCATGTGCTGTTTCTCATCATTTTATGGTCAGGTTAACATATTCTAAATGCTAAATGAATGTTAAAAGCAAACGTTTTTGCAGGAGCTCAGAGGAAGGGACTATGGAGGTTTATACATTCATTAAACAAGAATTTACGAGTGCCTGTCACTATATAGACACTGGGGACCAATGGTTTCTGTCCTCATAGAACATACAATCTAGTGCAGGAGAGAGACACACAAGAAAATGACCACTTAGAAGGTGATGTGGAATGTGCTACTACTTATCAGTTTGTATTAAACAAAGGGACTTCAAAGTGGTAGATAACACTGAGCTCAAATCTTAAAAGATGATTACACAAATGGAGGAAATTCCAAGCGAAGGAAAGATCACGGTGTAGCAGGGTAATAAAGACTGGGGAGAACAATATGCCCACAGTCTGGATTGCTGCCTCTTTGCCTTTCCACTTAACCTTCTGCGTTTGTTAATGTCCTCACCAATGTAATGGAGACAATAATACTGTGGAATGAACCTTTCCTCCCAATCTCATATCCTTACACAGTAACTATAATTAAAACATATTTGTGGGGCCAGCCCCATGGCTCACTCGGGAGAGTGCGGTGCTGGTAGCGCCAAGGCCGTGGGTTTGGATCCTATATAGGGATGGCCGGTGCACTCACTGGCTGAGCGTGGTGCAGACCACACCTTGCCGAGGGTTGCGATCCCCTTACCAGTCAGAGAAAAACAAAAAACAAACAAACAAAAAAACATATTTGTGGAGACTCCTTAAGAAGTATAAAACAATATGCATATAGTATCAGTTATTCAGTAAGTACTGAGTGCCTACTATGTGTCTTGCCTTAAAACTATAGTTCTAGAAACTATTGTAACTACAAAGCACTTACCCATGGGTGCATGATTGGGAGCTCCTTCATGCAAGATGACTAAGCATGTTTGCTAAAATGACACACACTGGGTTGAACTAGAGTGGACTTCTTAGCCCACAGCACAATGAGTTTTGATTCCCTATCTGTATTCATATTTATAGAATTGTATATGAGGCAATGAGAAAGATGCCTAGTTTAAGAATTATGGAATACCAAAGATTCTTTGTTTTCACCAGAATTCAAGATGGTCCCCAGCGTCCTCGGTTCTTCTTTCTGGAAAGTCTGCTCAGGTACCCGTTCTTACTGCACCCTGCTCCCTTAGTGGTCTGGTGAAGGGAATTGGAGTAGTTGAGAGCAAACTCTTGAGTTGCACCTTTGTGGTAAGAATCATAGAGTTGAGATAGGCTCACATAAGACTTTTTTTTGGCTAAGATATTTTTTAAAGGTTTGAATTCAGCCTCTTGTTATTTAAGAAGTATTTGCCACAGGTACTATATTTTCTTTCACTCTTCTCTGAACCCGTTGGAAATCTAATGGTTAGAATGATATCACATCTGATTGGTGATATAGGAAGATGAGGCTAAATTTGAGGAGGGAGAGTCTGACTGAGGGAGTCAGTGTGCAGTACATGTGACATGTGCACATAAAAGAGAATTTAGCCTTTGACGCTCCTTTTCTTGTATGCAGTTGCCACAACCCAAAATGGTAAGTCATCAGAGAATCCAAAGAATCAAACTTTAAAAGTCCTTGAAGAAGAGGAAAGTGTGTGCTCTTTGTCAGATTCCCAGGACATGAGGGTGGTGTTTAGGGGAAGCTGTTCACTGCAGTCTTGCTCAGGGTCACATGGTAGATGCACCTCTGGTTAGCACCAGGTTGCAAGACTTCTGCTGCCGTTCCTAAAATTTCTCAGGGGAATACCTTGACTGGACAAGCACCGGTTAGTAAGTGATAAACACATCTCAATGGAGTGATATTTTAACAGAGGTACAGCAAAGCCAGGTCTCCTCACTAAAAACACAATGGCCCTATTTTTTAATGCAAACATAAGCTATATTTGGAAATTTGGTGTTCACCATTACAAAGGAAACCTCTCTCTAAAGACTCCAAAGCAAAGGCAGAAAAATAGGGCCTTGAAGGGAGGCAGAACAGCACAGCAGTTGTCTTAGTGTGTTTGAGCTACTGTAACAGAATACCATAGAGTGGGTGGCTTATAAACAACAGAAAATTTTTTCTCACAGTTCTAGAGGCAGAGAAATTCAAGATCAAGGTACCAGCAGATTCAGTGTCTGGTGAGGGTCCACTTCCTGGTTCACAGATGCTGTCTTCTTGCTGTGTCCTCACATGGCAGAAGGGGCAAGGAGGCTCTTGGGGGTCTTTTCTAAGGGCACTGACCCCATTCATGAGGGTGCCCCTTTCATGACCTGATCATCCCCCAAAAACCCTAGTACCTAATCCCATCACACTGGGGGTTGCGATTTCAGCATATGAATTTGGGGAAGAAGGGGGACACAAACCTTCAGTCTATAGCAGCAGTTAAGCACAAAAGCTCAGGGTGTTAGATGAGCCAGCATGTGACCCCTGTGTCTATCACTTGTACCAGCTGTGTGACCCTGGCACATTGCTTTACCTCTCTGAATCATAGGTCCCTCATCCATAAATTGCAGGTCATAATATCTAACTCAAAAGAATTGTATTATGTAAGGAATAAATAAAATCATGTATTTGTAGTCATTTGCACAGTGCCTGTAAATAGAGTATGTATACTGCTCGTGCAAACAATTAAATACTCTATTTTTGCTGAGACTTTGAAAATCTCATTCTATCCCTGTTGTCTCCCCATGTCAACATTGTACCCATCCCCAAGACCAGCGCAAGTCCTGCTTTGGACATGAAAGCAGCTCCACCTAGCCAGCCATCATCTCACACTTCTTAAACTCCTGCAGCCTCTCATGTCTGCACACTTACTCCACCAGCTGTTTTGATTGGTTAATGTACATGTCTCATCGTCCTCCTAGAGTGAAACCTCTGAAGGGAAAGATCTCTCACTTTCACATTTGGTTATCTTTGTTGTGCCTCAAACAGAGGGTTTTATTCTTAAATATTGGTTGAATGAATAAAAATAATTCAATTGTATATAAATGCACACAAAAGACATTCATCTTCCTGACCCTGACAGGTTCTCATTGCTTCAAAAGAACCAAGGGTGATATACGTATGCTAGTTTATGCAGTACTTCTTTATAAGGAGTGTCCAAGATGGGGAAGAACCATGGCTTGTCATTCAAAGAAAACGTACATAAGATTATCTGAGTCAAGCCTTGATATTAAAAGCTATGGTTTTCTTAGTTTACACTGTTCTAACCACTTCCCTATTTTCATTGTAAAGGTAGAGGCATGTGGTTATTTGAAACTAATCCCCTCTCTGATATTGGCTTTCTTTGTGGCTTTGGTAAATCACTTAACCTTGTAGCCTCAGTTTGGCCATCTGTACCATGGGAATAAGACTTTGCCACCTGTTTCTCTATGTGGTTAGAATTAGGTAAAAGGGTTAAACTATTCTGGAATATGCTGTGGGTGGGGGAGAAGATATTGAATTTCAGTAAAGGCAATTGTACATCATTATACATTATTACAGTTACTGTGCAATTTAAGCTGAAACATTTCAAAGACTTTTTCTTACCACTACCTAAAATTGTAACTGTAATAAAGTATTTAATCATGACAATTTATCTTATTCATGATCATTGAAAATAAAACTTTGTTCTTCCCTTTCTTTTTTCAAAAGTTGCAAGTTTGCCTGATGATCTAAAGTGTCTAACTCCTTTTGAGAATTATTTGAAGTAATCATCAGTGATATTTTAGTTTCTTGAGAGTTTAAGTATTCTTGAATATATTTCTGCCTAAAGTTTTTGCTACTTTCAAAAACAACATATTTTATTTAAATGCTCTGCACTAAGTAAAGTAGTGCTGTGCTTCAGAGATTTAGAAATGGGGAGGATCCTACACTGTACACATTGGGAGGCAGAATGGAAAGTAACTGAAAGATTGTGGTCTGAGAATCTTCTGGTCTAATGTGTTTCCTGTATCAGTGAAGAATGTGTTTGGCTGCAAGTAACAGAAACAGTAACTTAAGAAAATTACAAGTCATATTTTTCCATAAAACAAGTAAGTGATTCGAGGTGTCACCACAGTGTCAAGGATTGATATTTCTCCTCTTAGCCATGCTTCTGTGGGTTGTTTTTATCTTCATGCCATGATCTCATGTCAGCTGCTGTCCTTCCTGCCTTACATCTTCATTTCAAGCAGAAAGAAGAGAAATGGTAAGGGCAAATAGTGCTTGCCAGCCCATTCTGCCACTTTTTATAGAGTCTTACACAGTATGGTGAGAACTGCATCATGTGATCTTCTGTAGCTGCAAGTGAGGCTGGACATCCTTGAGTTTTAACTGAGCATCTTGACACTCTATAAAATTAGGGTTTTGTACGTCGATAAATAGAGGAGAAATATGCTAGTTAGCAGTTAGCAATGTATTCCACATTACTCTTACAGATAAGAAATCTGAGCTGGTTAGAGCCAAGACCAGAAATCAAGTCTCCAGTCTCTGTCCGGTGACTTTTCCCCCACATCAGTAGTTTCTACCTTTTGCTCTCCCACTGGGAGAAATAAACTGCATTTATTCAAACAATTAATTTGTTTTCACATTTTTTATGAGTCAAAGACCTAGCATTGTTATTTAGATCTTTTGATAATCATGACATAACCTATTATCACACTGAGTTTTTAAAATAGCAGCCATAAACAAATCACTTAGTCTTTTTTTCATTAGCCCATGAATCCTTGCTACTAGTAAATGCAGGGTTTCTGTTAGGTGCAAGTCACTTCAACATTTTTTGAGGTCAGTTGGCTTTTTTCAATATTGAAATTAGCTTGCAGACTCCCATTACCATCTGGGTACTCATTAATTTTTTCCACAAATGTTTATCAAGCACTTACAACATACAAGGTGCTCTACTAGTTGCTGAATAGAGAAAACGAGAAGCATGGATTCTGTCCTCAGAGTGCTTACTCCCTGGTGGATGGGAGGACAGGAAAGCCAGCAGTAGTGTTCCTGTGATAGGAGAAGTGTGGGGTGCTGCAGGAGACAAGGGGAAAGGTGTTCTGATGGAGAACTGCTGTGGCATTTGGCACTGCTTGAGCCCAAGCAAGTGTGAGACTTAACCCCTATTCTCAAACAGTCTGCCTTCTAACTGTAAGCTTGCAAAGCAGCAACAGCAAATAGGTCATGCTATTCGTTAACTAAGTACAGAGGAGTGAAGACAAACAAAATGCAGACATGAGGTTAAACCTTCACTTCTTTGTGAGTCAAAAAAAAAAAAAATACACGAAGGGAGGGTAGAAGTAAAACGGCCCTGGTTCTGAAAATATGCATAAGATACCTTCACTTCTTTGTGAGTCAAAAAAAAAAAATACACGAAGGGAGGGTAGAAGTAAAACGGCCCTGGTTCTGAAAATATGCATAAGATACCTTCACTTCTTTGTGAGTCAAAAAAAAAAAAAAACCCACGAAGGGAGTGTAGAAGTAAAACGGCCCTGGTTCTGAAAATATGCATAAGATATACTAAAACAATAGCCATATAAACCAAAGATTTATTGTGCAGCTTTCAAAGAATCATTCAATTTTCTGTTTGGAGAGGTAGTCAGAAGTTTATATGCTCTATAAACCTCTCTAAGTCCATGATCCTCCTTGCCCAAACAGGGATCCTGCTCTTAATGATGAAACATCTGAGGGTCTCAAGTTAATAGTATCTCCCAGTTTGGCCAAGAAAAATATACTGCAGAGAATTATGAGAATTAAGATCACTTTCCAGGAAGTGGAGGTCACCAGGAAAGGATGGAAAAGTGTGCTTTCATGATAGGCATACATAGTAACAGAGGAGCAGGGAAGGAGAGGTAAATGGGAAGGCACAGTTATCACTAGATGGCAGGGCCCATCAGGGCAGGGGTTCGTCCCTGAACCCCTTAGCTTCATGCCTGGCATAAGGAAAGCTCTCAATAGATATTTGTTGAATAAATGCATGCACAGATTCGATGGAAGGCAAATAGAAAGTTTGGGAATACTAGGGAGTTCTTTCCCTTTTCCTTGTGTAACAATAATATAATATTCAAGTGCATGGATTTGGCAGCACGTAGGGAGGGGCATAGCATGTTTAGGTGCTCAATATGTATTTGTTTGGTTTTAATTAAGAGCTTCTACCTTGATAGGCTTTAAGAGAAATGATCTCAAAATTATTTTATAGAATGTTTGCTGTGGTGGTGTAAATTTTTCTGTCCAAACTGAGGGCCCTTAAGAAGGGATGCCTCCTGGTGCATCACCACCCCCATAAGCACGGCACCCTGCCCTTGGCATAGGCCCTCACAGTACGTTTGTCCAGCTTTCTCCTGTCATAGCCGCAAACTTCTGTGCCTCTTAGGAAGGCTTTTAACTTAGTTGCAGAACATGCTGGTGCTCTGCTGAGTCTAATTTGTCTCTCCTGGTTTAGTGCAATTGAATCATCTCAGGAAAATGAGAAGCAATTAAGCACCTGTTGCTAACAAGGCGCTGAAATAATCTGCCAACAGACGCAAGGTGCTTATTTATTATGCAAGTATGTCATTTGAGAAAACATTACGTTGTCTTCCTCCAGTAAGAATTGCCAGAATTAGTTTTCAAATGCAGGCATCATAGACCTAGCAAGCACCACCCTTGAGGAGCATGGAAAGAGAAGCAAGTGGGCTTCTGAACCTCAGTAAGGTTAGCTCAAGTGCCAGTGCCCAGCCTAATGGGAAACATTGTTAATGGGATTTGAAGTAACTGGGCAGTAAAGAGGAAAAGCAGCTTTTTAGCAAAGGCCCTTTAAGTCCCAATTCAGGAAATTATTAAATTCATTAGCCAGATACTTACAACCAGCTATTACTGCCCAGCCAAAGGAAAAAACAGTGCCAGCAAATGTTTTAAAACTACAACTAAACAAAAGTCAGGAAGCATATAATTAAAACTGTACCTTTATTGTATTGTAAAGAGTTTCACTATGACATGGAAAATATTTAAGGGAGAAGGCTGTTTAGCTAATTTGTCTGCAAGTGAACTGCCTAGTGGAGAACTCTCCTAAATTAACTGTAAGGCCACCCACCGAGCAAGCCTCATAAAGGGCCATGGCTGCTCAGCTTGGTTTTGTGTAACCGTTCAATAATTACTAGATAAACGCATAACTAAAAGCTCTATTACGCTAATAATTTGTACTGAGATAGATGTGCGGGACACCCTGCCGGGTTAATTTGTCATCCCCACAGCAAACTTCTAAAAAGAGCTCTTCTGTCGTGGAATTGTGTTAATATGTTGTCCCCAGGAGGACAGGTTAGAGCAGTAAGATCACTTGGCTCCTTAATCTCTTAAAGAGGCGAAAGGCCCCCAGGGTGAGTGCCAGAGAGAATAGGGTGATTAACCAAGTGGACCTAGGGCTAAACTCTTCTTGACAAAGGAAGCTGCTTTCCCTTGGAAGTCCTTGCCCCCTTCTCTCTATCTCCCAGTCACACACATGCCCACCCCTCTTTGCCACACACATACAGACATCATAGACAATGTGCTTAGACAGTGAGGGCGGTGGCTCTGAGCAAGGTTTCTTAGAAATCTCTTCATCGATCAGACTTCGGGGTATCACACGCTTGGATTGTAACTCGCATAATCAGATAAGGTCCTTAGCAGTTCAGTCTTTCTGGTTTAGCTTAATCTAATGTTGATTCCATGTTCCGACTCATTGTTTTCCGTTTTTTCAGCATAGAATAAAAAATTCAAAATTGAACTTGAATCTCCTCTTTCTGACGAATGGTTTCTTCTAACACGCGCACGCGTGCTTGCTGTTTTAAATATGAAGCTCTCATTTAAGCTTCAGTGCAATGTTCTCAACCTCCCCTATTGACAGAATCATAAATCATGTTAAAGTTAAGTGAATTACTGCAGCCTGGAACTGTGGCTTTAACAATGTTTATGTAGTATCAGCTTATCATCCACGTAGGAAAAGGGGGGCAAACACTGATACTCGAAATGGGAATGCACTGTCCTGTTAATGTAGCTGCAGTTCCACTGCGAGTCGCCCGTCCCAGGCTTCATCCTTTGTGGTGTTGAAACTAGTGAATTTAATCACCCACAGGTATGGAATGTTTTATAAAATTTATATTTCTGCGGTAAATTTATATTTGTCATTTGCCATTTCTTTATATCAAATGGCAGTATCTGTTTTCCCCAGTTTCTATTTCTTCTATGTAAAATGTGTGTGAGAAACATCAGAACGTGAGGAGCACGTGCCAGGTTCTATTACAAGAATAAGGGGCCTAAAGAAAATAAACCATTTGACCTCTGAAAAATAATTTAAATGGGAGCAGCAGAATGTAATGAAAAAAGCATGGGCTTTAGAGTCAGCTAGAATAGAATTCAAAACCTGGCGGGCCGCTCGCTATCTGTGGACGCTTGTACAAGTCACTTACCCTCTGCTGGCCTTGGTTTTCCCACTGTACAAAACTCAAAAGTGTGAACGGGAGGAGGAAGTGAACGGCATGTGTAAAGGGCTCGGTGTGCAGTGCATGTTCATTATCTGTTAGACTCCCCCGTCCCCATATTGTTATTTGCTTTCTTTGCATGTGATTCTCTTGATATGCTTCTCACATCGTTCATTCCTCACTCCCCATCACCAGTTCTCTCTCTGCCTGCTTTTGTTGGTCTAGAAGGAGAGTATGTTTTTCCTCTCAGGGAGGAGCCACATATACCTAGAAGAGGAGATGTGGTCTCAGGGAACGGAGCAAGCCATTACCCCATCCCATCGCTCTTGCGTGGTGGCAAGAACAGGAGACTCTCCCCAGTGGAGCCGGTGGCCCCTCTCTCATGGTGGGTAGCCCTTTAGTGGGGTGGAGGCTTTGCTTGACATGCCCTCACTCGGCATGGCTCTTGCTAAAGGGGATAAGCTTTGTTGCTTATAAGAGTCTGTCGTTTGTAAGAGTCAGTTCAGCAAATTTGAGAGTCCGTGATCTACCAAGTGCTGTGCTAGGCCCTAAAGAACAAAGCTAGACAAGCCAGTCCTGCCCTTAAAATTGAGCAGAACAGACGGACATTAAATAATTACTCCTCTGATGAAATTAATGAGAGGGGAAACTGAAGAAGACTGAGTGATAATACTCGTATAGCACAGGTATTTGAAGTATTTGTGGAGATTTGAATTTATTCTTGCCAGGATGTGTGGGTCCCTTCTGTTGGCATCCCTGAGGGTTATCTCTAGATCTTCTTGAGTCGCCCAATTGCTGAATACCATAATAAGAGTTGTGAATTATTGCATGCTAGGTAATGACCAGGAGGTATGTTAATGAGGACCTTTTCAAGTGAAAGATTCTTACAAGAAAAATAAACCCAACCAAATTGCTTAACCACCCTCCACTCCCCACAAAGACAGTAATGGATTGGTTTGTGTAACTGAAAAAGGCTTCAGGTAGAGATGTATCCAGGCACTCAGATGATGCATTCAGAAATCTCTTTCCCCCTCTCACTCTCCCCCATCCCCCTTTCTCTCTCAGCTCTGCTATACTCTATGTGAGCTTCATTCTTAGGCTAAATCTTGTCAGATTGTGGCACAGATGGTGTGAGCAGCTCCAGGCTTAATTCCCACCAATTTAACAATCCCAAGGGAGAAAGAGAGCTTTTTCACAATAGACCCAGCAAAGGCCTTACTCCTGGATGCCTGTGGCTCTTGTTGGCCTGGTTTGGGTGATGCTCACTTTTACAACAATCCTTATGTTTAAAAGATAATGGGGTGTCTCACTGGTATAGCCTGGGTTACATGCCACCCAAAGATCCGGGGGCAGAGTTAAACCCACCCTAACCACATCAGCTGAGGCTGAGGGAAGGAGAGTTCCCCAAAGAAGCACTAGAGCCTTGTTTCCAGAAGATGGGGTGAAGGACTGCTGGGCAGGCAAAAATTACAGCTATCCACTGCAGGCTAAAAGATAATGGGGTGTCTCACTGGTATAGCCTGGGTTACATGCCACCCAAAGATCCGGGGCAGAGTTAAACCCACCCTAACCACATCAGCTGAGGCTGAGGGAAGGAGAGTTCCCCAAAGAAGCATTAGAGCCTTGTTTCCAGAAGATGGGGTGAAGGACTGCTGGGCAGGCAAAAATTACAGCTATCCACTGCAGGTGATAACAGCAAAGCTGCCCCGAGCGCTGGGCAATGGGCTCAGCTTATTTATTCAGTAGCTGTGACTTGTTCCTGCAGTTAGCACTTGAAGAGCACAAGTAAAATCTGGGCCTTAGAAAATAACTGTTAGTCCATGCCGTGGTCCGTTAGGATAACTTGAAAACAGTCCAACTCTTGATTCCCAATTATCTGGCGTCGCTTCATTGCATTGTATGGTCCCTATTACTTTTCATATATCTTAATTTATTCAAAAACCAATTTTAGGAATAAGAAATAACCCATAGTCTAGCACACTGTTTGGCTCATATAGGTTCTCAACACATTTGTGGGATGAATGAGCCTACTTTGTACTAGGCACCTATATACATTAATTCTAATCCTCAGAAAAATGTTTTAATTTGGTGCTATTGTACCCAATTCACAGATAAGGAAATGCAGGCTCAGAAATGTTAAGTACTTTTGCCCAGATTAACAGAGGAAGTGAATGATTTTAAGCCCAGAATAGTCAAGCTCTAAAAACCACACAAAACATCATTTCCCTTTTGCAGTAGAGAAAACTAAGGAGCAAAGGAGTCTGGCACAGAGCTAGTTGATGCATAAGCTGGAATAAAAACTTGTCCCCTGACTCCAAACACTGGACTGATGCTTCTCATGCTTCCTCCTCTTGTGTGAAATCTACCAACAGTAGGAATAAATCCTGAAATCCTATGGCGTGAATTCAGAAAGATACTTTGAATTCAGGAGGATACCTTGAAAGTAGTCCGTGCTTTAATTATCGTATCACTCAGAAATAGGGGCTTAAACTTCAGTGTAAGCATAACTTGGTGTAGGGAAATACTGCATATCAACCCATGGCTTTATGTTTTTTGTAATATTTTGTGTGTTTATTTGCTTGTTTTTTGCCTTTTTTCAAAAATGTGTGGAAAGACTTGCAAACAGCATAGATCCCAGCACTTGGTCATTCTCCAAGAGGCTACGATAGCATCTGCATAGATCTTATTTTTGAAGTTCTTTTTCACAGGATTGCAGTTTGTAATTCCAGTGCACTTCCAACAGGTTGCTAGAGGATTCCCTGCCTATTTCTGTTAACCTTTGTAATCATCTAATCTATGGTGGTTGGTTTTGTCTCAAATAATTGTTTTTATTTGTTTTTCATTCTTTATGTCTTGTCTCATAGTGTTATGTAGAAGGTCAAGTTCTCAGAGAACTGGATTCTTGTCAGCTTTGCCTGTTAAACCATCACTCTTCGTATTTCCAATAATCACAGCTGTTGCATGGTGTTTGAACACACTTCATATTGGACATCATGGCAGCTTAGGCAATTAGTGTGTGAATATGGTCGATTCAAAGAGGTCTTGTCAGGACAAAGGCTGGGGCTCTATCTCACAGAGCTTGAACTAGCACACTTTAAATATTACAGCCTTTCCACACCCAAGGTATCTTAAAGACTGAGTGCAGACGATTCAAAGAGGTCTTGTCAGGACAAAGGCTGGGGCTCTATCTCACAGAGCTTGAACTAGCATACTTTAAATATTACAGCCTTTCCACACCCAAGGTATCTTAAAGACTGAGTGCAGACATACCCTATAATTTAATATCCCAGAAACATTTAAAATCTAATTTTGTTTAAAAGGTATATGCTCCTCTGTTTCAGATTTTTTGCATTTTAACTTCATTACAATGCATAAATTGTACTGAGTTATTTTTAAATGTAATCCCAGAGACTAGATTCTATACATCCACAAGAATTTAAAGCTAGGTGAGCTTCAGCAAGCATTTAGTTCACACTCCTTATTTTGAGATGAGAGAACCAGGGGAGAGAAAAGTTATCCATATTTATGATAGGCCAGGTAGTGGCAGAAGCTAAACTAAAACCCAGGTCCCTTTATCAAATCAGGAAATTTTCCTAAAAATGGCCCCAGATCTTCTGAAAAACCTTTTTAGTATTCAACATGTGTTAGATCTCTGATAAGCAAACTCCCAGTAACTAACATGGTGGGCCTTTCAAGGGAAACTTTGGAGATGTCCATTGTATCTGTGTCTTGGGAGGCCATGGGGAAGCCTTGCTTAGAATCTGGTTGGGTCAGAAGTTTGCCTGGGTCAAGGGTCTGCATGGTGAGGAGGAATGTCAGTATGGACACTCAAAAGGGATACTTAAGGATTATAGGTATGAGTGAAAAATGGTCTCTAAAGGGAGATAGCCCCATAGTTCTAAACTTGGAGGTTAATTTTCATAGTCTAAGATTTAAACAGAGGGTAGGGATTCAAAGTATATTTGGTCAGCAAAGAACCTTTACAGGTCATTGTATCTTTGGTATCTATGACTATTAGATCAAGGTCATCACTACTGCAGTTGGTTTTGCATTTTATTGTTTGTGGCATTGTTTTCAAAACACTCATGTCGTATTCATACTAATAATACATACTCTTTTGTCAATATTTATGTACTCATTTGTCCAAGAGAAAGGCAGACAACAGGTACCTTACTCCACCTCTCCTTTCCCCTGTGTATTCTATAATCAGAACCGATTCTAGCACACAGGAGCAAATTCCAATTTATTCATTGCTCATCCCCATCCTTACCTATAATAGTAATGCCAGTAAAAGAAGCTAGTTATTGATCACTTAACTGTGTGGTCAAAAGCTATGCTATGTGCCTTATATACATTGTCTCGTTTAATCTTCTCAACAAATCTGTGAAGTATTATTAGCCCCATTTTACAGTTGGCAAAACTGAATCATCAAAAGAGAAGCTCAGAAATTTGTAGCATAGCTGGTAAGTGGTAGAGCTAGAATTTAAACCCGTATCTAACTCCAAAGCCCATGGTTCTTGTATTGTACCACACTACTTTTCTGACCCATGTGTTTAACTTGGAGTGATACACACACATGGATGTGGCCAACTAGCACAGACCAAGGCATGTTAAATACTGGCGAAGAGGGACAATCTAAGGGCTGAGCTGGAGAGTCAGTGGAGGTGTGGAAGGCAATCAGATTGCTTTGGAATGCTTCAGAAAGCTGAGGCTTCAGCAGGAAGACTGGTTGGTGACACAACACGATTTGGTAGAGAAGAGAGGAAGGAGTAGTGCTTGTCGGGGGCCTGACTCACAGAGTGTGGCAGGTGTTTGGAGAGTGAACAGGAATTATGTGGGTCTACACCAACAGCTGGCAAACTCTGGCCTGCGGGTCAAATCCAGCCCTCTTCCTGTTTTTGAAAATAAAGTTGTTTGGGAGCACAGCACACTCATTTGTTTACGTAACGTCTATGACTGCTTCTGCGCATAGCTGCAGATCAAATAATTGCAACTTACCCGTACAGACTGCAAAGTCTAAACTGTTTACTATCATCCTTTACAGAAAATGTTTGCCAACCCCTGTTCTAATCTATAAGCCAGAGCCTTTGAGCAACAAAGGTCTTTAAGTAGCTAAAATTAATGTAGATTAAAAACTTAAAGACCTTGGTTTCTCTTTTTTTTTGGTGGTGGTGGGGGGGAGGGGTCCTGTTTTTCCAGAAGACACTGGAATTTGATCTCCAGTGAGAAGATCCCTTTAATTCAAGTGGCATAGAATATATCAACCATCTTGGAAACCTACTGTAACAAAAAGTTACTTCATCTAGTAGCAATAATATAAAAATACTGGTGTTTTACAAGCAACCTTACAATATCATATATTTCTCTCAATTGAAATATACAGGTCTTTTCACATGCTTCTCAGTGATGTTAAAGATATATGCTAAATGTTTTGGAAAACCTTGGCTTGCCTTGTTTTTAGAAAAGTCTCCATCTCCAAAAGGTTTGAAAACCATTGCTAATTCCTCTTTCCTTGTGTCTCTGTTCAGATAAGCCCCATAACTCCAAACTTCTCAGCTTTCATAAATGGCAGGCCTGATTTATGCATGATTTATAAATTATAACCATGGACCATTAAGATAGCTTTCTCGGCTTTAGGTAAGCTATCATGGTGTTATACAGTGTGGTTTTGAATTTCTGAAGACACAAAGTACGCAGTAGTTGACAACCCAAACAATTCAAGTTCCATTTGCCCTTGTGGAAGGCTTCCTTTTATTTTAAGTGTGATTTTTTTCTTCCATTTTCATCTCCTTTTGGAGCTTTGCTTTAAAAATCTTCACTTCTAAATAGGAGTAGTCAGGAGTTCTTAGTGCCACCCTTTACTCTGTGGAGATGGTTGTTTTTGTCTAAAGAACATCTTACTGCTGAAGACAGATGAGTAGCTTTTTCTTGTAATGGTGCTAACAAAGAGAAACAGTTTGGAGTCTCACCTGTTGCCACAGACTTAGTATTGATTAACAGTAAGAGTGTGAAGTTTTGCAGATGCCAGGGCTTGGGAGTGGTCGTTGGTTCTCGTGAGGGAAGATGCCTGTGTGTAACGCGGTCTTAAGAGCACATTGCACCTGAAGGAGGATTTGATTTTATTGTTTGTGTTGCTCTCTTGACAGCTTTTCTTTAGAGCGTCCCATAGAAGAGAGACTAGGATTTAAAGGCTGGTGCCAGAAAGCAAAAGCTAATATGAAAAGAATCCAAGTCCCTGTCCAGTCTGTGAGAATCTGCAACAGTTCACGGACAAGGGATAAAGCAATTAAGGCAATGTCAGGGTTATATACCGGAATGTATTTCAGCCCATGAAATTTTGGTTTGAGGAAAAATGTGGGAGAGTTATTTGAATTCTTGGAGGTTGAGCTTGAGAAAACCACTGGAAATGGTAGGAAGAAATTAACTTCCTTTTACCTCTTTTTCCTTCCTAAGATGTAAAAGCATAAAAATCTGAGGTTCTGAGCCTGTCTGGCCACACTTTTCTGGTACCGTCTTCTTTTCTATGACTTGCTCTTAGATGTTCTAAGTAGTTTGTGCTCCCAGTGGGAGCACTCGGCTAACATAGGTGTCTACAAGACCTCCTCCCCATAGTAGACTCTCAGATGAAATCACTCGGTGGATTATGTAAATCTCTCAACATACACATTAATACACTAATGACCTTGACCTTTTCCTTCTGCAGTCTTAATCAATTCTGCTTTCAAAGGAGAAAGCATTTGTAAGTTAAAAATATATGTTCAATTGTGTTGAATTTTTAAATTTTTCTCTTTCAAACTAAAACCAAGAGAGTATTTTTAAGAACTGGTCGGGGGGAAGAGGGGGCATGAACAGGTAAACCAACCTGCCTGACCTGCTTTCTTTTTTTTAAGAACTCAGTAATATGATCATTTTGTAATAAATAACCGAGCTCTGCACCCTTTAGTCGGGGGGAAGAGGGGGCATGAACAGGTAAACCAACCTGCCTGACCTGCTTTCTTTTTTTTTAAGAACTCAGTAATATGATCATTTTGTAATAAATAACCGAGCTCTGCACCCTTTGGGACATTCTGGTTCTCTCTTTCTTTACTTGTGGCTACTTTGTTCAGAACGCATAGGCAGTGCCATTGCAGCCAAAGAAACCTGATCAAATTTCCTTCCTTCCCATCTTATTTGTATTCTGTGTGAAAAGCCCAAGCAGTTGTTTTAAACAAGTGTGGGCACTCGTTAAAGTTTAAACTGGTAGTGAGATCCATCCAGAATGAAGTGTTTCTGACACTCTGCTGCTCCTGGCCTAGGGTACTAGAGTATTAGACCACAGAAGCAGCCAATTTTGTAGTGTCTTTTAATACACGAAATTGTATTAACATCAACATGGATACAGATGGATGCACTGCAATAAACTGTAACCACTTGAGAAAAGCCTTTATTGACTCTCAAGTAAATAATGCACATTTTAAAGGATCTAAATATGCATTTACATAATGTACTATAATTTTTTATTGTGTCAACTACTCACACACACACATTCATAAGAGATGTTTTTCTTCATCAAAAATTTGGAGTCATACCATTCTTTGTGCACTCTATTAGCATCACGCCAAATTCATAATGGTAGTTTCTCTACTATGGGGCCTGATCTGGCCATCTCAAAGTACATTTAATGAATTTTACTGTTTGATTGATTTAACATCAGTGACTCTTTCTAAAATGATTTGAGACAACTTAGATAAAAACTTAGGTACGCTAAAAACATCAAATCCAAGGTAAAGAGAGAAAACAAGAAATATGAAAGAAGAAAAACAAAGTTAGGTGTGGATGAAATCTTAACTCTGAGCTTCAGTGGGTCTCATTGTCCATTAGAAAAGGAATAGCGGGTTATGCAGAAAAACAGCATATGTTTAATAATAATTAACAGATCTTTGTGATGTCTGTAACATAATTATTTTCTGTTTGAGGAAATTAAAGTTCAGGATCTTGAATGATTTGTATCCAGCTCCACGGTGAACTGATGACTGAACCAGAGAAAGTCCTTAGCATGAAAAAGTAGGGGTTGTAAAGGATGACCCTTTAAAATGCAGACTCTGCAGATCTACTTTGAAACTACAGGCTAAATGATTTCCTGGTATTAATTAAGAATTAATTGATCCTTATAAATCAGTCATCATAGAATTAATTCTGTATAGTACCGTATGCACTTAGGTTTGTTTTAAAATAAACTCCATGCCAAAAGGAAAAGGTGAATAAATTGTTTTCAATAAAATATAATAAAGAAACTAAGTTCTGAATTTAAGTTACTAATGATTTTCTTTTTGATATTTAACAATCACAACAAAATGAGGGCAAGGATGTTCATTAATAATTAATGGGGAGATTCTGTGGTCCTGCTGAACTATTTTTTCTATCAAGTTTCTTTAACTTTTATCTGCCTGATCTTGCTCAAGTGCATTTTTTTCATGGGCAGCATTCTCTGTTGGCCATCATGATTTTATAATCTAACAATCACTCATCACTTTCCCCTGAGCCTCTGAAGGCAGTGCCACTTTATCATCAAGGTCAGCCTCCCAGGGGCTCTTGACAGAGGAGTTGCCACCTTTGTGTTTGACATGCTGCAAAAGTTGAGTGTATCATTTTGTTAGGCTCAGTACTAACATCCTAGTTTGGAAAATACCACATTCCATCCTTAACTAGAAACTACTTGGTCAAATGCAAGTTACTGGGTCAAATATTCTTGCTACCAGCAAGGACAACTATACCATATTAGATGAAAAAAATTCCTTTGGTTCTTTAAAGCCAATAGCAGAATTTCCAGATTAAGAGATGACCAGATTCATTTAACTTTTTAGCTTGTGGGTTTCAGCTCAGAGACAATAATGGATTCCAAGGTTTATCACTCGTTGTATGAATTAAGTTTCACCAATTTTTCTACAAGCTCTGTGGTTCTTTGCTAGGTGGAGAGGTTTTGCCAGGTTTTGTTTCTGGCAAGTTTTATTCTACATTTATTTATTGAGTACCAGACTTGGTTTGGGGATATGACAGTGAACAATTAAGCAGATGGAAAGCTATTTACTAAGATGAGGAAGGCTGAGAGAAGAGTAAATTTGATAAAGGAAGGTGATGAAAATTCTAGTTGGACTAGGTTATCATCAAGATGTCCTCAATTGTATGATCAAGGGCAAAACTTTATCTGTTTTGGCTCAACTTTGTCTCTTGAGCCCATAGTAGTCTTTGAATATTTATTGGATAGATTAAAGGTTGCATGAAAGAAAGCGTTTTATCAGGTCTTCTGCAAGACATGGACTGGACTGTTGCTTCTTCTCCAAACCCCCATTTCTGCTCTTTAAAAACTATAGATGCCACTCTGAATCATGCAGTCCTAGGCATTTCAATCATTAGTCAGAAAGAGCCCCAGTCATAAGGAGGTCCCAGTAGTGAACACAGAACCCATGCTGAGCGAGCATTCTTCTATACAGCCCTTAGCCAAGCCAGTGGGACAGTGACAGGAAGGGTAGCCTGACTTACTTGAGTTTCTCTTCAGTATTATGAGTCATTCTTGGTGTTAGAAACGTCATATTCTCAAAAAATATGGGCATTCCTGTGTTTTCTCTTTGCAGGGGCTCCGTGAGTGTAAAGGAGCAAAAAAACTTACTTGAGTTTCTCTTCAGTATTATGAGTCATTCTTGGTGTTAGAAACGTCATATTCTCCAAAAATATGGGCATTCCTGTGTTTTCTCTTTGCAGGGGCTCCGTGAGTTTAAAGGAGCAAAAAGTAAAGGAAAAATAAATACTTTTATCTCCTTTAATTTGGGAGAGGTTTCTCAGGCCCTTGTTGAGAATTGACTTGGTTTGACTGTCTTCAACTTACAACGTGCTGCTTTTATCCCCCAGCCAGTTTTATCAATCATCCTTCCATTTCAAGGGCAAAAGTTCTCCTAAAAAATTATTAAGCACCTCACATAAGTTTTTAATCTAACATAATCTTCTTCTTGTATAAATGAAATTTATCAAGATTCAAATGTAAGGGAGTAGTAGTTGCCTGAGTCTTTCACCAGTTTTTATGGGCAGATGGCCAACATTTTAACAGGAGTCACTGCCTGCTCAGGCTGAGTTCCCCTCCTCCAACATTTATGCATTTCTGAGTTTGGCTTTGAAATGGCATCTAAAGGCGACATAAACCTTCCGTGTAAAGTGAGGCATCCAAATTGCATGGGTTCATTAAGTGATCATTTACTACATACTTCAAAAAAATTTCATCCTAAATTAGTCCCTAGAAATTTCCTTGAAAGGGGTATAAGAGCTTTAACAATGAATTATTGTCTATGGATAGCTCAGCATGAAAAGGGATCCATATGTGCAAACTAGACTTTGTCATATGTAATGTCAGTTAAATCAGGTCTAATCTACCAAATACATTTTTTATTGCTTGCTTCATTAAAAAGGCTCTTAAGGTAATGAATAATCTTCAGCTTCACCAAGGATTATTAATGCCTTTATAACTCATGTCCACTGAAAATAGAAAGACAGCTTGAAACTCTACCCTAACCTAACCTCCATGTTTGTCTTAGAGCCTTAAGGAAGAAAGTCTGTCAGACCTATCCAGTGTTACATTCAGTCACATGAGCAATACTATGAATTGGGCCAGGAGAAAAAAAATAAAATAGGAAGTTGAATCAGGTTCAGCTGTGGCCATGCAAGGCTTTCTCTTCATAACTCTGATGTTTTCTTTCCTGCAGCAAGTCCGCATGCAACACCATCGACTCTTCATTTCCCAACATCACCCATTATCCAGCAGCCTGGGCCTTACTTCTCACACCCAGCCATCCGCTATCACCCTCAGGAGACGCTGAAAGAGTTTGTCCAACTTGTCTGCCCTGATGCTGGTCAGCAGGCTGGACAGGTGGGGTTCCTCAATGTAAGGAAACCTCTTTTTTTCAATTACTTTAGAAATGTTAGCAGAATGTAAAAATAACAAGGGGAGACCTTATGACCATGTGACATTGTGCTCTAATGTTGTGCTGAATGACTACAGGCAAATGTCATATTTATTCTAGATTGTGGGAAAGTTAACTTGCTCTAAGAGTGATTGGCCAGGGTTTAAAAACAGTATTTGTGTTAAGTTTGCAACTGTCAAGTTTATGGATATAAATCATCTCAAGGGTGAACTATATAACCTTCTAAATTCTGTGGGCTGATAATTCCACCTCACGCGTTCTAACCCTAGGGCTCATACAGTTAACAAAATAGAAAGAGCAAATAATTTTAAATAATGATTTGAAGTGGTAGAGAGAGGTAGGGGAATGAGAGAGACAGATGTTTCAGATCAACTAAGTTGATATTTTTTAAAAATATAGTCTTCTAACACTTTAGATCAAGTTGACCAGTACTTGAACTTAAGATGCTAAAAGTACAGTTTATTATGGTTTGTTATTTCTGCAAGTAGTTATCTTTCCTAGTTATCTTTGTATAAAGCTAAACAGTATTCAGTGACTTAAGTGAATGTTTTTCCCCTCAAATAAACCAAATAATTACAATTTGATATAACATTCTAAATGTAAAAATTATTTTTAAAAATCACAAATTTTGTTTCAAATATAGAACTCAGTGTTTACAATGGGTAGCTATATCTCAAAGCCAAGGATAATAATAATAAATAATGACCAACATAAAGCCAACTTTGGTTTTTCTTTTCTCCTAATAATTGTGCATGAAGCCACAGATTAGCCATAATTATTATTGCCTAATTTAGGATATTATGTCACACTGTCCTATCACTGATTTTCTTCACTTGCAGAAATACCTGATTCTGCATATCTGAGCCAGAATAGGCAGCTTTGACTAATGTCTGGTGATGTGTTAGCAGATACATTTCTGTCTAGACAACAAATCAATATGGTGCCTTTTTTCTTTTTGCTTGTGTATTCATTTGCTTGGCTTATTCTGAAGCATTCACTTATGGACTTTCAGCCCACTCAGAAATAACACACAAGCAAGTTTGCTGGCAAGAAAGCACAGCATTCTGATTGTCAGACAAGATAGTCTTTGAGGAACAGTGCTAAATATATAAGCGAATGTTGTTGATAGGGGAATGAAACTGCCTCTGCAGAATTATTAAGCTTAAACTTTAAAGCCTGGGACAGCAGGAACAAGATAGTCTTTGAGGAACAGTGCTAAATATATAAGCGAATGTTGTTGATAGGGGAATGAGACTGCCTCTGCAGAATTATTAAGCTTAAACTTTAAAGCCTGGGACAGCAGGGTCTCCTTCAACTGAATTTTGATTTGGGCCTAGAGCCTAAATATGAGCTGTTATTGTTGGTTGAATGGTGTCACTGAAGCCTGGAAATCCAGTCAAAAAGACTACTTGGGAAACAGTGAAAAAACTGAGCTGATCACCAGCATCAAGCATGGACTTCTGAATTTCTAACTTTTCAAGAAGTCTGACATTATCCTGTAAAACTGTCAAATGCCCAGTTTTGCATTTTGATCAGAATTTTATAGGGCTTAAAGCAGGTCTCTTCATGGAACTATTTTGAAAAGCTTGAAAATAAAAATGGATTTTATTGCTCTCTTCAGAGGGAAACTTTTTTGTTGTTGTTGAAGAGCTGTTATTTGGTTGTTTTAACATCAGGCAGCCAAATAAATATGACTCTTATGGCATATGCTTATATAATTTAAATCAAAATTAGAAGTGATATTTTTCCCTAGCAGAATTCTGACAGCTGAATTCTAAAGTTTCTATGCCTGATGTTATACAATATGTGAAAGAAATTTTTTTATGTTCACTTAACACATTTATTAAATGTTATATAATATCAACTCTGAAGAGTGAAAATAAAATATTTTTTATCTCAAATGCACATTTAGGAAACTTTATTATGTCTATGTAAATAGAAATAGTAGGATGATATCACAGTCTTTACAACACTTAGAAATTAAATAAATGTTTAATAAACTTGCAAATGATGATGAAGGTAGCAATTAATACAGAACTGAAACAGTCCAAGCAAAAGTTGGTTGCTTAGTGGACAAATCCAGAGTGATCATTGGTAGGTCATTTTATGGAACCAGATGCAAAGAAAAACAATGTAGTTAGTTCAAGAGATAGGTTTAAGATGCATTGAGCATATGTGCCTCAGTGTGCTATTGTGGGATGCCTTAAGAACAGAACCCAACAATTCTTCATCCATATGGACTTACAGAAGAATTCAAGCAGCTAGAATGCTTAGTAATTTACATAACAGGTGCCTAATGAATCTTTTCTTTTCAGATGCAGCTAATGGTTGATGTCTGTTTCTTTTTTTTTTTTTCCCTCCGTGTTTGTGTTTTGTTTTCTTCCCACCCTCGCAGCCCAATGGGAGCAGCCAAGGCAAGGTGCACAACCCATTCCTTCCCACCCCAATGTTGCCACCGCCGCCGCCACCACCGATGGCCAGGCCTGTGCCTCTGCCGGTGCCAGACACAAAGCCTCCGACCACATCAACAGAAGGAGGTGCAGCTTCCCCCACCTCACCAAGTAAGTATAGCTGAGACAAGGCGCCGGTCACTGATAAAGCTCTATGCACTTGAATTCACACCTATGCTTTGTCTCTCACCGTACAGGCTCTAGCCATAGGCACAGGTCCCCAGTGATGGTTTTAGCATAAGTTTGCAGAGCCAAGGCCAGAATCATAGTGAACACCACTCTCAGGTACTATCAGTACGCTAGATGTGAAAATGACTAGGTGTTTGGGTGGATAAGGTGGTGTAACTACATGGCCAGGACTAAAATCAAGATATGAACTATTAAATTTTGTGTTTTAGTGGCTTTGAATGCTATCCCCATGATCATCAAACATTGTCTACTTGCATGAATTCTTATTAGCAAAATGTTCCTCATTCTTCTGTATATTCCTGCCTTCCAGGAACTTGTAGTCCAAGAGAAATGCTCTAGAGGAGACATAAAAGTTATATACTTCATACGTCAAATAGGAAAAAAAAAGTTTAGATCAAAGTATCAATTTAAAGGTGTGTACATTGAACATTTGCCAAGAGTAAAAACCTGGCAGAAGATCAGAGCTAGTAGCCATAGCAATTGCATAGCTAGGCTTGGCAGGGGGAGGAGATAGAGGGTAGGACTGGATGAAAAGAGAAAAGAATGCTTGGCTCTTCTCTGATCAGTCTTGGAAATTTGATCAGAGAATATAAGAGGATTTCAAAACCTTTTTAGATGATGGGAATGATTATTTGGTGAACTAGAGAGAGAAAATTTCTCTAGGTATTTCCTGATATTTTAGAGATGGTGAGAGGGTAGAAATAGCTCAGACATACAAATGTGGCTATTAGTGCATGGAATAATGACAAAACAAGTGACGGCTGGAGTTCCCAGGTGATGGGTGGCCCAGACTTGACAGATGGTGTGATGAGCACCTTTCCTAAAGTTTTAGAGAGGGATGAAAGTGTAGGAAGAGATGAGAACTGTGGCAGTGCCCCTAAGGAGAGCCTTCAAGGGGGTCTTCAAAGGAGGTGAGACTGGGGGCAAGCAATCTACTGAGGAGAACATAAGACAACAGACTAGGAAGGAAGTGTGAAGGTCAGGAGCTTGAACAGCAGTAAAAAGAATTGGATGAAAGGGAGCAGGGGGAGAGGTGTTTTACAGACATAAGCATTGGGATTGGGCAGTCATGTAGATGAGTATAGTAAATGAAGATTTGGGGCCTCTCAGCTTCCTTGAATCATAATGGTATTGGAAAAAAGAGGGAAAGAGTCAAAGAGAAAAGACGGACCTCTGTACCATGTTACTGGATTGATTCTGAGAACACTGAATCCAAAATGTCTAGAGTCCCTCGTAGACATGTATCTGAGAGTGAGTTTTGGGTGACCTAGTATTTACGCATTTTGGTAATACATGCAGAAACGAGTGGCACTGTGCACGGACTCTGTATCTATAGCAAAAAGATTGAGGGTCCAGGAGCAGTTTTGGAGAGACCTGCTTCTCTTGGTAAGAGGTGGTTCAACACTTGTCAACAAAGGAGAAAACTCTGAGTGGCCAACGACACAGGAAGCAAGCTGGGTTCGGCCTATGGATATTGGAAGTTCAGCTTAGCATGGTACTATCCTGCTTATTGTGTATATATGTAACACCTTTGAACTAGTCAAAGAAGTACCTGTCCCCAAGCTCAGACTTAAGTCTGTTCACTGAGGGCAACGACACAGGAAGCAAGCTGGGTTCGGCCTATGGATATTGGAAGTTCAGCTTAGCATGGTCCTATCCTGCTTATTGTGTATATATGTAACACCTTTGAACTAGTCAAAGAAGTACCTGTCCCCAAGCTCAGACTTAAGTCTGTTCACTGAGGACATTGGCTTACAGATTGGCAGCCACATGCTTGTTGAGCCATGCACATGCCTCTGCATCCCATTTTTCTGCCCCTCTTCTCCCTGTCTGTACAGGACATTGCCACAGTCCTTTAAAAGCCTGTAGTAACATACCACCTATTCTATGTAAAGATAACTCCCCTCCACTGTCAGTGTCTCATGCCTCATCGTGAGCTTTCCAGTAACGAGGATGAGGCTCGGCTGGGCCCTGTGGAAAAGTGGCAATAGTAATTTGTGACTATTAAAGTCAAAGGATAGGGGCTCCAATGCCCACTTTCATCTTACCAGTTGTGTTTCTTTGAATTAGTTTCCTCATCTGTAACATGTAGATGATAATATCCACCTGGCAAGGTTGGGTGATATCAACTCTGATAAGCACCGCCACCAAATAAATTGAAGTATTTTATTATCTGCCAAAACTCTTACCTAGTGAGAGGCTCCAGGCCTGGGTGATAGTGAAATGTGTCTATAGGACATGGAGAAGCTACTCAACCCCTAACTCAGGTTGAGGCCTTTGGGTCCATAGTTCTGGACTCCACTCCATGGACCGAACCAAGTGCTTTGTATAAGGAAATACCTGTCATCCTCAAGCATTTAGTCAACACTATGGGAAGAAGTGTAGAAGGAGTCTTGACAGATCCAACTCATATGGTTGCATGTTGATTAGAAAAGGGTTCAAAGGTTTGGGGGGAAAGAAGAATACGAGGAGAGAGAGGCCCAGCGTGTGATATAGGCCCATACTTTTTAATCGTGGGATTCTAGGGATGTAGACAAAACAAACAAAATATTCTATTGATTGCATAGAAAGGTTTTTCTATCTTCATTTTAGCCCTTGTTGCTGGGCTTTTCTAGAGTGTGCTAATTACAAAGTAATATGTTATTTCATGGAAATATATTGCTTACCACTTTCTGCTTTATTAATAAGACAGTGATAGGCTGAGAGAGCTATAATTTATAGCATAAGAGAAGACTTTCAAGTGAAAAATCTTAAAGTCCACTGGTTTGCATTGGGAGGGAATTTAAGGGCCCCACCAAAAAAAGATAAAAATCCTTGCCCATGCCCTGACTTCTGAACCAATTGATAAATAAAATATAAGAAAAAATCAGATGGAAGACAGAATATCACCTTTATTATTAGAGAATTTGTTTAGAACTGTGGGTAAATGGGCTTCCTAATACTGAACACCCACATTCCACTGACCTGTCTACCCAGTTGCTGGCAGAGCCAGACCACCGCAGGCCTCCCTACGTGGGGTCTGCCCACCCATGTATAGCTGGTGGCATGGAGGTATGGGTGGCTGTGCACTTCCTGCCAGCACTGTCTCCCTACGAGGAAGAGGTGGGATGAGTCACATCCAGTTTCTGTGTCCAAACCTCTCTATCTAGAGAGTAGAAAGTGAGGGAGTAGAGAGGAGCCGAGAGTGTGTGGAAGCGAGTGGGATGAGTCACATCCAGTTTCTGTGTCCAAACCTCTCTATCTAGAGAGTAGAAAGTGAGGAGCCGAGAGTGTGTGGAAGCGAGTAAGGGAAGGTAGTAGCCTCAGGAGGGAAGTAGACTTCACCTTCTTTTGTTCATTTATTCCGCCTTTATATATTGACCACCTCCGTGTGCCAGGGACTGTGTTAGCTTCTTGGGACACAGAGATAATTAATCCTTGCTTGAGGAGTGGGGATTTATTGAGGGATTCAGCTAGGAAATAGGCAGTTTACATAGGACAGTCCTGGGATGAAGGCTTGTGTAGGTGGAAGAGGCGGGAGGGAGTTTGGTCCAGTGTGGGGCTTCAAGTGAAGAGTTTTTGAAGGGGGTGACTTCTAAGCTATTTAGTAGGGGTAACATTTTAAGAGATTGTAGACTTTTCTTCAGAAACCATTTGGGGGACCTAACATTCGATTACATCTGGACAAAAATTTAGGGCAAAACTATAATTTCATAAATCATGTGCTTTCTTAGAAATTAAAACCACAGGATGGTTGGATCCTGTTTATCTTTGTCAGTTTATCAGAACTCAACTTTAGCAAGAAGAAACACCATGACAGGGTATTAAGTACAGATGTTCAACATCACAACAGAATGTCCAAAATTGAGGAATATTTCAAAAACACTAATTGTATAACCTAGGATAGCCTTTTCTATTTAGGCGTTAGAGATGACTCGTAATAAAATGAGATTTTAAAAATAAAAATAGGGAAGTATGCCAAGTATCTCTATATTACCAACTTTTCTGGGCCTCNGTAGGTGGAAGAGGCGGGAGGGAGTTTGGTCCAGTGTGGGGCTTCAAGTGAAGAGTTTTTGGAGGGGGTGACTTCTAAGCTATTTAGTAGGGGTAACATTTTAAGAGATTGTAGACTTTTCTTCAGAAACCATTTGGGGGACCCTGTAGGTGGAAGAGGCGGGAGGGAGTTTGGTCCAGTGTGGGGCTTCAAGTGAAGAGTTTTTGAAGGGGGTGACTTCTAAGCTATTTAGTAGGGGTAACATTTTAAGAGATTGTAGACTTTTCTTCAGAAACCATTTGGGGGACCCAACATTCGATTACATCTGGACAAAAATTTAGGGCAAAACTATAATTTCATAAATCATGTGCTTTCTTAGAAATTAAAACCACAGGATGGTTGGATCCTGTTTATCTTTGTCAGTTTATCAGAACTCAACTTTAGCAAGAAGAAACACCATGACAGGGTATTAAGTACAGATGTTCAACATCACAACAGAATGTCCAAAATTGAGGAATATTTCAAAAACACTAATTGTATAACCTAGGATAGCCTTTTCTATTTAGGCGTTAGAGATGACTCGTAATAAAATGAGATTTTAAAAATAAAAATAGGGAAGTATGCCAAGTATCTCTATATTACCAACTTTTCTGGGCCTCAACTCCTTTATCTGCTAATGCGAGTAACAAAACTGTCCATCCACTCTCATAGGCAGATTGTTGGGACATCCTGGTGTGACAGATGTACTATGCTGTGTCGTAGATAGTTAAAAGTCCAAGGCATCATTTTAAATATCCTCTTATAATGAAATACAAATGGATGCCAGCCTAGAGCAGAGTATGTATTTTTTAGCTAATCAGTTGCCTCTGGCACTAACACTAAACTCTGCAGCTGTGGCCAGAAAAACAGCGATAAGGCAGATCTGGGGAAAAGAAAGAAAAAATGCCTGTGAAATAAATACATTTTAATGGGAAAAATCCTTACCACTGCCCTAAAAAACAGAGAAGGGGGGGTGGGGACTGCAGATCTACTTTCTCTCAAGGAAAACTTTTATACTGTTGATTCGTTTGGAGAAGGATTGATGTACTATGCCAGGTCTCTTTAGGCAACCATGACAGATGGAAGGCATAACCTGTAAAAGCAATTTGCAATGGTATGTTCCATTCCCACTGATGAACTACTTTTGTGGGTTTCAATACCCAATGAGAGAATACCACTTCTTTCATTCATCCAATAAATATTTATTGAGCATCAGCTATGTGCCAAGCACTCTTCCAGGTGCTAGGATTCAGCAGGGAGTAAAAGAGATAAAAATCTCTGACCTTATGGAGCTTTGATTCTAGAGAGGGAAGAAAGACAATAAAATCTTAAGTGTAAAAGGTAAGATGTAAGATGGTGAGACATGGGTACTACAAAGCAAAAGAAGCAAAGAGGGGTTGGAATCATGGGGGTGGGATACAACTGTAGGTAGGGTGGTCAGAGAAGGACTATTTGGGAAGAGAAATTTGAGCACAGCCCTGATGGAGGTTCAGGGGTGAGCCAGGAGACTGTAGGGGGAGAGGTTTCCAAGTAGAAGGAACAGCCAGTATAGGGCAGCTTGGCACGTTTGAGGACTAGCCGGAGGCCAGTGTGGTGAGAACAGTGAGTGAATGAAGGTAAGAGGTGAGATCAGAGAGATAGTGAGGATGTGTTTGGGGGCCTGGGAGGATAGATCATCTAGGTTCTTAGAGGCCATCGTAAGGACTTTGGGATTGACTCTGAGTGAGATGGGGAGCAGCAGCATGATACCACCTAGATTTTAACAGAAACACTCTGAAGGCTTTGTTGAAAATAGATTGCCAAGGGCAAGCATTACAGCAAGGAGACCAGTTAAGAGGCTGTTTTTTTCAGTAAATATAATGAGTGTCTTCTACATGCCAGCCACTATTCTAGGCACAAAGGATACAAAAGTGAATGAAACAGACAAAATCCTCTGCTCTGGTGGAGCTTGCATCCCAGTGGACAGGACAAACAATAATCAAATTATAAGTAAATCACTAAGTTAGGAACCAATAAGTACAGTGGAGAAAATGAAAACAGGCAGGATGGAGTGTGCTATTGCAGCACTGGGCAGGAGTCGCTAGTGAACTGCACCAGCGTGGGGGCAGAAGGGGTGGGGAGAAGCAGTCGGGTTCCAGATACACAGTCATGCATCATTTAACAACAGGGGTGCATTCTGAGAAATGTGATTTTGTCTTTGTGCAAACATCACAGAGTGTACTTAGACAAACCTAGATGGGACAGCCTACTGTACACCTAGGCTACATGGTGTAGCCACTACAGACTTATGGGACCACCATCATACATGGGGTCCATTGTTGGCCAAAACATCACTATGTGGTATGTGACTGTGTTAGAAAGGTAGAGTTGACAGGATTGGCTTGCACATTAGACACAGGTTGAGGAAAAATGAGAGAAATCAATGATGACTCCTCAATATTGACCTGAGTAACTGGATGGATGGAGTTGCCATGAACTGAGACGGGAAGACCTCAGGAGGAGCTGTTCTGTGTGAGAGGTGGAGATCGGAAGGTTTAACCAGTCCTTTTGGAGATGCCTATTAAGCACCTCACTGCTGAGACTAATCAGAATAACATCATATCCTGCCTATTGCAGATCCTTGAAGTTTGCTGAGCTTTTCCACGTGTATCATCCCATTAATTGGGAAGGGACTCCTTTTCAAACATGCAGTACAATGAATGAGTATTCCTAGAGTCCTGAGGACAACAGCTTAAGTATAGGAGAAATCTTTCATTATGTTGGGGTCTGTTTGTAGTATGATAATTCAAAATACATTATTCTCTTTGTTAATTGTACTGTAACATCCAATTTTAATATAGTAGGCTGGATCAAGATTATACTATAAAAATGGGCTTTTCTGGAAAAAAATGAAGATTGGCATCACAGCCTAGAATTACAATGGAAAGAACGCTTTTGAATTATGATGGAAGATAAAATATGCATATTTCCCTTTTTGAAAAATTAATTAGGAACACAGAAACTCAATTTAAAAATACGTAAAACACTCATAAACGTTTTTCCCCATGCCTTCTTAGCTATGAACTTTTGATTTTTAAAAACTAGAATTCTGGGGCCGGCCCGGTGGCGCACTGGATAGTGCGCTGCTTGGGAAGCGCGGCGGCGCTCCCGTCCGAGGGTTCGGATCCCACGTACAGACCGGCTCCCGCTCACTGGCTGAGCGAGGCGCGGGAGCAACGCCGAGGCTTGCAATCCCGTCGCCGGTCCCCGGTCCGGTACGGGGGCAACACTGAGGGTTGCAATCCGTTGCCGGACACGGAAAAAAGACAAAAAACAAACAAACAAACTAGAATTCTATTAAAATAGAAGCATGTAATAACAAGTTACCTTTATTATTTATTTTTATATCTCCGATGAATCTTGTGTATATTCATTATATGAATGAAAATGAACCTCTTAACCAGGAACATAACAATAATCTATGACTGGGATAGAAATTTTCTAGTATAATAATTAACATATATGTTGAGTGCTTTCTTGGTTAACAAAGCTCTTTATACCTATACATTATCTCATTCATCTCCCAAAGACTCCTATGAGGTCAAGATTTTATAGACAAGGAAACTGAGACTAGAAGGTGGAGGTTAGTTTCCCCAAGATTATACTCCTGTAGAAGATTGGCAGGGACTCAAACACAGGTCTTCCCATGCTCTTTCTACTACCTCATACTGTAACCAAACAAGTTACAAAGCAATGTGATGTAAATTCTGCTTACAGGAGAACCACACCTGCCTGCTTATGCCTGAAATTAACAACCACCACCACAAAGTATTTAGCTTTTACTAATTCATCAGGCCCTTTTTAAAAAATATTTTTATGTGTATTATCTCATTTCATCCTCACAATAATCCTATGAAGTAAATTATCTTGTTACATTAATGGAGAAAGACAATGCATGGAAACATGAGGTAACTCTCTCAAGGTCACTCAGCCAGGTGTGGTAGTCATGATTCATACCTGGCTACCTTGAACCTGGAGTTTATATGCTTGGTCATAGCATGAGTATCTTTGCATTATCCCCTGCCCCCAAAAGCTTCCATCTTTTCTGCAGTGAAAACACTATGGGAGAAATATAAAAGAAGATGTTAGTAGTCACTCATACTTTAGTGTGAACTGGTTTCTGATCCTGAGAGTATGTCTTATTAACAGGGAAAGGAAGATAGCAGAAGTTTGGGGGGTGGGGGAACATAAGGACTATGTTCCCTCTTTCAGAGAAGAAGCAGTAGATTACAAGAAAGAATGAAAAAAATGAGTGGCTTCTTTTCACAAAACATTTTTTCATTACTAATGCCTGGAATATTCCTTTTTTGTTAATTTTTAAAATTTACATTCAATAAAATTTCCTCTCTGGTGTACAGTTCTATGAGTTTTTATAACATCATAGATGCTTATAACCAACACCACAGACAGGATACAGAACAATTCTAAAGGACTCCCTTACCATTCTTACCTACTCTCAAGTTAGTATCTCATGTTACTTAGTGCCAGGGAACTTATTTTACTATGATCTATTTCCACATTGTTTTTAATTCCCGTATCAGCCCTGCTGCTATCCCCATTATTATACTTTAATTTTTGATATTCTTCTGAATTAGAGGATTGTGAAAGAGACCCAGATACATATAAGTATTTTAGTCTATGATAATGGTGATATTTCATATTAGAAGAGGGAAAAGCATTATTCAGTAAAGTATATTAAGACACCGGAGTAGCAGTCTGGAAAAAATAAAATCCCTTATATCAAAATAAATTTTAGCTGGAACACAAAATATAACTTAAAAATGTTAAGCCTTAAAATACCACAAGAAAACGTAGGGCAAATTTTTTTATAATATTGGAGTGAGGAAGTCCCTTATATATATATAAGGATATATATAAAATACAAAAAACCAGCATCCATAAAAGGAATGATAAATTTGACTCTGAAAGTATAAAAAACTTTACTCATGGAAAAAGTACCATAGACAAAGTCAAAAGACAAAAGATAAAGTAGAAAAAAATATTTGCAACATATGTAACAAATAGCTAAATTATCTAATATATATAGTGTTTAAAAGTCAGTAAAAGAAAGACCAACAATACAATAGAAAAAAAAGGTTATAAACAGAGAAAAGGAAAACATCTGAAAGACATTTCATTCAGGTAGCATAAGAGCAATACAGACGAAAACGTAAATGATATTTTTACCTGTCAAATCAGCAAATATCAAAAGATCTTAACAAAGTGTTGGTAAGCATGTGGAAAACTCTCCTACACTATTAGAAGTCTCTAAATTGGCTCAACATCTTCAGAGGACAATTTATATGTGTGTGTGTGTATATATATAAAACACACATGTGTTTAAATGTGTATAAGAAATTTTATAACATAAATATTAAATGTTTATATTTAAATTCTATACAAATATAAATCTATGTAGATTTTAAATGTAAGCCATACATGTAGTTGAACAAAAGAGCAAAGCTTTATATAAAGTATTCATTGCAATGTTGATTAAAATAAAAGTTTGGAAATAACCTAAATATCCATCAATATGAGTGTTATACATTAGGAACCCTTTAAGAATATATCAATTCATGGACAATGCTGTGAGTTTTATTAAGTTATATCAAGTCAGCAAGGGAGAGTGCTAGCAAAAGTGTGTAGACTGCTACCATGGGAGCAGGAGGTGCAGGTGCATAGTTGATTGTATGTGGGAGGGTAGAAACTAGTAACAGTGGTTGCCTCCAGAGAAGGGTACAGGTTGTTGGGGGATAGTTCTTTGGTGCCTTATCCAATGAGTATGAAAGATATTATTGAGTTTTAAATCCCTCCTTTATATCAAATATAATGATTTATCTAGACTATTTGAAAATATTTGTCCAACAATCTAATAATCTTGTTTATACTTCAATCCCAGCAGTGACCAAAACCACATACTCACACATGGGAGGTGGGGAGTCCTCAAAATCCTTGGCAATATTTTTACATCTAGCTTTTGGCTATATGAGCCTAAACTTTGGGTGTAATAGCAAAAATGTGTGATCTTTCTGGTAAATAATAATATTCTCATCCCCTCACAGAGCATGGAGTTCAGTGTAAAGGTAGCATTTTCATTCACTGTAGTCATTATTTGGTCACAGGTTCTGCTTAAGGAACCCATTGAATACAAATGTACATGTACTATCTTAAATCAAAATTTGTTACAAATACTTTTTACAGAGCATTTTAATTTTGTGTACAGTCCAAATTTTTAATGTTTAATTTTGCAAAAGGAAAAGAAAAAGAATGATTGAAAATCAGGCATTTTGATAGATATTTTTATGTTCATTACCTTAGTTGCATTTTTATTATATCTGCAAAACTGGAATTGTCATCTTTTTTAAAGAAGATGAAACTGAGGGCCAGCCCGGTGGCGCACGGGAGAGTGCGCCACTTGGGAGCGCGACGGCGCTCCCGCTGAGGGTTCGGATCCCATGTGGAGACCGGTTCCCGCTCACTGGCTGAGCATGGTGCGGGTGCAGCACCGAGGGTTGCGATCCCGTTGCCGGTCCCCAGTACAGGCACGCCACTGAGGGTTGTGATCCCGTTACCGGTCAGTAAAAAAGGAAAAAAAAAAAAAAGAAGATGAAACTGAGGGCCAGCCCGGTGGCGCACGGGAGAGTGCGCCACTTGGGAGCGCGACGGCGCTCCCGCTGAGGGTTCGGATCCCATGTGGAGACCGGTTCCCGCTCACTGGCTGAGCATGGTGCGGGTGCAGCACCGAGGGTTGCGATCCCGTTGCCGGTCCCCAGTACAGGCACGACACTGAGGGTTGTGATCCCGTTACCGGTCAGTAAAAAAGGAAAAAAAAAAAAAAGAAGATGAAACTGAGCCAAGGTTCAAACCCAGGTCTGTTGGACTCCAAAGCCCAATGCTTTCTACTCTACCAGGATATGTACTATATTTAGAGGTGTGATATCACAAAGGTTTCCCTTGAAAATCCTGACACTCCATAGCAAACTTCTATATTACTTCAAGAATATCACCATTATCCTGGTATATTGAATTAGATTTAAAAAAAACACAGGAACCATAATAGGAAAAAGAGATTAAGAGATGAGCAGTGCAAAGGAGGAGTGACAAAAGGGAACAGAACACCGGATGATTCTATTCATTTGAGTCATCATAACCCATTCAAGTGTTGTATTAACCTCAGTTTTTTTACTATCTCAGATGACAAGATGACAAAGACAAGTTTTAAGACTTTCTCTATAAAGGTCATATATGGCACTGTAGGAAACTTGGAAGATATAGAAAAATATAAAAAAGAAAATTATAATCTCCCATAATCAACTACTATTACCATTTTGTTTTCCCCATTTGTTTTTTCTTTTTTTAATGCACGTTTATGTGTGCATTTATGTGTGTATAAGTGTGATTGTAATCATACCGAATACAATATTTAGTATGCTGGTTGCTTGGTTAGCATTTTACACCTTTACTTTTCTGGCTTTTTAGGTAATGCATACTTTATTCTTAAAGCTATAAAGAAGTATGTTACAGGTTACTATAAATGTGACTGTGGTTAATTTATTACACCTTTTCCTATTTACAGAAAGTTGGGAAACGTGATTTTAAACAATTTTCACCTGTTTCCCTACTACAGGACTTTAACTTTTGTCCCAACCTATAAAATATGCTCCAGTATATCCCTAGATATGTATTTTTGTCCCCTACTTTATTGATTTTCTTAGGGTAGATTTCTAGAATTGGAATTACTTAATATAAACAGTGTGAACATTTCTCTTGGTACACATTACCAAATTACTTTTTAGGAAAGTTGTGCCAATTTACATCCTTACAAATTGCTTATGAATCTGATCATAACGTTGACCCTTTAGAAGTTTGAGTATTATAATGTTTTTTAATTGTTAGAAGGCATTTATTTTGTGGGTATAATACCCTTAATCAGACTTTGGAATCAGTAGTCCCTGACGAGATGATTTTAGCATTTTTCTTCAATTGTTTGAATATAAAGCACAGTGGAATTCTGGGGATTTTCTATCTTATTGGCAAAGTCTTTCCATGGGGACGACTCTTGGGACTGTTTCTGTGGAGAGGATGACCTATGAGACATTCACAGAGGGGTAAAGTCTTAGTGAAAGGGCTTAGAGGATTGGAGTAAATAATGTTCATTATGCTGGACTCTACATGGAGAGGCTCAGAGAGGTTACCTCGCTTGCCGAGATGACACTTCTGTTAAGAGATCACATGGATTCAGTCCAGGATTTTCTGGTTCTGAAATTCGTTTTCTATTGACTGCATTGAACCGCCTCAAAAAAAAAAAAGTGTTGTTTCAGATGTTCAGGTTCCATTTGTTTATCTTATTTAAGATTAAAGATCACTGGAAGGCACAGGCATACATCATTTACGGTGCTTCACTTTTCTATACTTCACAAATTCTGCACTTTTTTTACAAATTGAAGGTTGGTGGCAACTCTGCTTTGAGCGTGTCTGTGGACACCACTTTTTCCAACAGCAGGTGCTCATTCTGTGTCTCTGTGTCATATTTTGGTAATTCTCACAATATTTCAGACTTTTCCATTATTTGTGATGATGGTCTGTGATTGGTAATCTTTTGATATTACTATCGCGGTTGTTTCGAGGCACCACAAACTGCACCCATGTCAGGCAGTGAACTTAATATACAGATGTTGGGTGTGTTCTGATTGCTCCACCAACCAGCTGTTCCCCCATCTGTCTCCCTCTCCTCAGGCATCCCTATTCCCTGAGACACAACAGTATTGAAGTTAGGCCAACTAATAACCCTGCAGTGGCCTCTAAGTGTTCAAATGAAAGGAAAGGTCACACGTGTTGCACTTTAAACCAAAAGCTAGAAATCATTAAGTTTAGTAAGGAAGGCATGTCGAAAGATGAGTGTAAAGTTAGGCAAATCATAACTAAGGCCAAAATGTTTTTGTTATTTTAGTTATACTAAGTTTCCATTTACATTGTCAGAGCTACGGCTCAGACCCTTCAAACCCATTGTACAGACTGGGTCCTCAGACCCCTCACACGCAAGTCCACGTTAGTCCCCCTCCCCCCTCATGACATCCTGGGGGTGGGAGGCACCATGGATCAGAGCCACTCATCCTTTATACTTAAGTCCATAACCCAGGACACCTGGGTGCACATGCGCAATTACACTAGAGGATGACCAAGGAACACCTGGGCGCACGTGCCTATTTACATCAGTGCTTGGCCAGATTCTGAACATCTGAGGGGCCCTGACCATTTTCCTATATTTTCCCACAAGCTAGACTGCTTGTGCCAAATGGTTAGCCAAGTTGTGGATACAAAGGAAAAGTTCTTGAAGGAAATTAAAAGTGCTACTCCGATGAACACAGGAATAAGAAAGCAAAACAGCCTGATTGCCGACATGGAGAAAGTTTTAGTGGTCTGGATAGATCAAAGCAGCCCCAACATTTCCTTAAGCCAAAGCCTAATCTAGAGCAAGGCTCTAGCTCTCTAATTCTAGGAAGGCTGAGAGAGGTGAGGAAGCTGCAGAAGAAAAGTTTCAAGCCAGCAGAGGATGGTTCATGAAGTTTAAATAAGGAAACCATCTCCATAACATAAAAGTACAAGGTGAAGCAGGAAGTGCAGATGTAGAAGCTGCAGCAAGTGATCCAGGAGCCCTAGCTAAGATCAGTGATGAAGGTGGCCACACTAAACAACAGATATTCAATATAGATGAAACAGCCGGATATTGGAAGAAGATGCCACCTAGGACTTTCATAGCTAGAGAAGAGAAGTCAGTCCCTGGCTTCAAAGCTTCAAAGGACAGGCCAACTCTTGTTAGGGATTAATACAGTTGGTGACTTTAAGTTGAAGCCAATGCTCATTTACCATTCTGAAAATCTTAGGGCCCTTAAGAATTATGCTAAATCTACCCTGCCTGTGCTGTGTAAATGGAACAACAATGCCTGGATGACAAATGTGCTGACAGCTTTGTTTACTGAATATTTTGAGCCCAATGTTGAGACTTACTACTCAGGCAAAAGATCACCTAGTCACCAAAAAGCTATGATGGAGATATACAAGAAGATGAATGTTGTTTTCATGCCTGCTAACATAACATCCATTCTGCATCAAGGAGTAATTTCAATTTTCAAGTCTTACTATTTAAGAAATACATTTTTTAAGGGCATAGCTGCCATAGATAAAGATTCCTTCAGTAGATCTGGCAAAGTAAGTTGAAAACCTTCTGTAAAGGATTCACCATTCTACCTGCCAATTCACAGGCAG
>NW_007726284.1:63327-90443 GCF_000696425.1 Galeopterus variegatus | reverse complement strand
TACCCTGCCTGTGCTGTGTAAATGGAACAACAATGCCTGGATGACAAATGTGCTGACAGCTTTGTTTACTGAATATTTTGAGCCCAATGTTGAGACTTACTACTCAGGCAAAAGATCACCTAGTCACCAAAAAGCTATGATGGAGATATACAAGAAGATGAATGTTGTTTTCATGCCTGCTAACATAACATCCATTCTGCATCAAGGAGTAATTTCAATTTTCAAGTCTTACTATTTAAGAAATACATTTTTTAAGGGCATAGCTGCCATAGATAAAGATTCCTTCAGTAGATCTGGCAAAGTAAGTTGAAAACCTTCTGTAAAGGATTCACCATTCTACCTGCCAATTCACAGGCAGAAGGTCAAAATATTAACATTAATAGGAGTTGGGAAGAAGTTGATTCAACCTTCATGGATGACTTTAAGGTGTTCAAAGACTCCAGTGGAGGAAGTAACTGCAGATGTGGTGAAACTAGCAAGAGAACTAGAATTAGAAGTGGAGCCTGAAGATGTGACTGAATTGCTGCAATCTCATGATAAACTTGAACACATGAGGAGTTGCTTCCTATGGATGAGCAAAGGAAGTGGTTTCTTAAGATGGAATTTACTCCTGGTGAAGATGCTGTGAACATTGTTGAAATGACAGCAAAGGATTTAGAATATGACACAAACTTGATAAAGCAATGGCAGGGTTTGAGAGGACTAACTCCAATTTTGAAAGAAATTCTCCTGTGGGTAAAATGCTATCGAGCAGTATTGCACGTTACAGAGAAATCTTTAGTGAAAGGAAGAGTCTATCAATGTGGCAAACTTTATTGTCTTATTTTAAGAAATTGCGACAGTCACCCTCACCGTCAGCAACCACCACCCTGATTAGTCAGCTGCCATCAACAGCAAGGCAAGACCATGAATTTCTGAAGGCTCAGATGATCGTTGGCGTATTTTAGCAATAAAGTATTGTTAAATTAAGGCATATACACTGCTTTTTTAGACATACTATAATTGCACATTTAATAGACTTACAGTATAGTGTAAATATAACTTTTATATGCACTGGGAAACCAAAAAATTAGTGTGACTTGCATTATTGCGATTTTCACTCTGTTGTCATGATCTGGAACCAAACCACAATATCTCCAAGGTATTCCTGTATTTTAAAATCATCCAGAATCCCACTCTTCAGAAACAATCACTTTCTGTACGTAATTTCTAGTCATTTTCTATAAACATTTTCTAGTCATTTTCCATGAACATTTTAATCATAGTTGATCATGATGTGTGTGTGTATATGTATGTGCGTGTATATATGTGTATTTATATATATATTTTGCAAAATGATTTTATTCTTTTTTGTATTATGAATATGTTGTGCTGTTATTAACTGTTATTTAAAAACATTATTAATGGCTGCCAAATATTCCAGTGTATGGATGAAGCATTAATTATAAGTTGGTTCCAATTTGTTGCTCTTATAAGTAATGCTGTAATGAACATCTTGGAACGTAAATAAATCTTTATCTGAATTTTTAGTATTTGTCAAGTATAAATTCCCAGAGGTAGGCTTCCAGAGTTAGACTACCTTTTGAGAGGCTGCAGAAGCTTTCAAGAAGGAGTGATCCAATACATTGATCTGTTTCTTTTTTTAGAAACCCCAGCTGAATCCAGAGGTTTTTTCCCTGCATCTATTTAATATAACTTTTGCCTGTGCCTACCCATATACGTATTTGCTTCTGATCAATAAATATGTTCTGTCAAGTGAACAACACTCAGCATACACATAAAAATAAATGGCAGTTACTGAATTTGGATTAAACTTCAGAAAAGAATTTAAATGAACTGAAACAAAGCTGTGTTTCTTATCCTTTAAAAATTATGAAAAAAAAACGTTATAGGCAGTTTAAATAGACTGTGTACAGGAAACACTCATTGCAAAGTGCTGAACTGAAACAAAGCTGTGTTTCTTATCCTTTAAAAATTATGAAAAAAAAAAAACGTTATAGGCAGTTTAAATAGACTGTGTACAGGAAACACTCATTGCAAAGTGCCTCCTTATTGTACAGATTTAGTTCACATAAAGTTAAAGCATCTCCAGTTTAAAAGTTGCATTTGTCCCCTTCTCTCTGTGCACACCATAACATGAGTTGTGTTGTACCTTCCTTTCTGCACATTTTATCCCAAATCTTGTTATAGCTTGAGCCCCTACCTCCCTCAGTATCCTTAATACAAGGAGAAACACCAAGAGAGCAATGCCATCTGCCTAAATTGATTCTTTTCGTGATTTTTGTGATCTGTTGGCATATTGGACGTATCATGCAAATTGTTACCATACATGTTAAGTAATACTAATATATTAAAGTTAGAATTCATTAGTTTTTCATGAAGGAAGCTTCTGGGTATGTTGTTCCATTTTAATTTACTAGCGATAAGGAGGCTTTAATTTCATGCCCTGAGGGCTGTGATTTTGGTGGTGTTATTGGTGGTAACTTTATAAAGACAAAAGATTTGCAGATATAATAGAATGAGGTAGCTGCACAGATGTGATGTAAATAATGGAAATTCAGTGTGGTTATCTTCTAGATTCTGAACATCTGGATGAGAACTACAGCATCTATGCAAATGTGGGGATCTCTAAATCTCAATACTTAGATTGTGTGTAAGCAGAGGCTGTGTGTTTTTAAAGGGCTTTGAAAAGGCTGTTTCTCTAGCTCTGTAACAACATTAATAATGCTAACCCAGGCCCTGTAAACTTGTTGATACCAATAGATTTCTTTGAAGGAGAAACACTCCTATATTCACCAGCATTTCTTTTGTGACCTTGCAAGAAATCGTGCTGTTCAAGTTCCTAACTGAGTTCAATTGTAATGGTTTCATTTAGAAAGCAGCCAATCTATTTTCTAACATTTTTTTTAGAAAGAAAGATTTTCTCACAGGGCTTATTTTCTTTTTAATAACATATGAGTGCAGTTAAAAAATTCAGAAACTATTTCAATACAATTAGGTATTTAGTCATCTCACTGTTTCAGTTTGCAACTGATTGCTTTCTTATGGGCTTTTCCTTCACTGTCAGGTGTCATGATAAACGTTTAAAAAAAATTACAATTTGAATACACAGGGTTCTGTTTAAGTCTGTGTTCCTAATATGTTTTGATTTCATTTGTTTAATAACCAGCACATTCCTGGGCAGGTAGTAGAATCATAGTAAGTCTATTTTTAATGAAATAGAATTTTCAATTAGTTATTTTTAGAGGGAAACCCCAGTCGTGAATATGTCTGAGTTTCTGAAAATGAGAGAACATCTGAAAGTGTGTGTTGATATTTAGGATAAGACAGGAAACATTTAGAGTGTGAGGATGTCTAGTTGTCTTAATGGTATTTAGAAGTGAAATTTGGTATCTTGTTTATAAGTTATTTCTTCCTTTTAAAAGAAAGTGAATTCAACAGGCTTTCTTCCCCTCCGTTTTTAAGCATTCAGGGCTCTGATCCTTAAAATTTTACCTTCCCTCTCATTACGACAAAAATGTAATGTGGAAGGTTCTGCCTTTTCTCCTTTCCCTCAGCAATTGAGGCCTCCATCCCCCGCCTCTGTTTCTCAGCTGGTGCTGCTTCCCCTGTGACCTCCAGTCCACCGGAACCTGTCACCCAGCCCTGTCCTCAAAGCCATCTCTGTCTCCTCTATAAAGTTCTTCCTGTTCCTCCTTCAAGGTGTCACTTTTCTGTCCTTTAACACCCCAAAGATTTTTATATTACTTTTAGGCACTCATATTTTCACTGACTGTATTTCTCTCTCTCCATTAGACTCTAACATCTTGCAGATAGCAGTGTATCCTGCTTTCCTTTGTATCCCCATGATGCCTGGCACGTAGCAAGTGTTGGAATAAGTATCTTTTGAAGAGAGCAAGAGAGAGAGAGAATGGGAACTTATTAAAACATCTCTCTTGGATGTACTCCAGAGGTTGGGCTTGGTGGAGTTTAAGGGAGTGACGAAGGGGTGCATGTTCACTTCCATGTAGCTGGAGTCTGATAAAACAGAAGACAGATTTCTCTTCAAACTTTCTATCAGTTTGTAGGCCAGGCTGCCAGGGTGGACGGAACCTCCTCGGTCAGAACCTCACGGCTCACCTGGTCTCTTACGTGATCTTTCCTGCCCAGGTGACTCAATGCGTTCATTTTCCCTCACACAGGCAGTCAGCCCCAGGTGGCGCCAGCCACTCAGCTTCCCTAGGGGCACCCGTGGGCACAGGGAGGGGGTCTTCTTTCAAAGGGCAGCTCTCCTTTCAGATTCACCCTCCACACAGAATCTATCTAAATTTTCTCCTTTTGCTGCCTTTCCATGATTACACATATTCCAGTGGTTGCTGAATTTGAACTAGACCTTGAGACTTGCTGCCTACTTTCAAAAGAAGCAATGCAGACTCATATTTTTTACTTTGTCAGATTTTGGTGATTTTATTAATATGGTTTTTATCTTAAAGAAACATCAACTGACATTGGTACACATTTTTTAGTATCTTAATATCTAATTCCTCAGTCATGTTTTTTTCCAAAGACAGGAAAGCACTAAGTATATTCATTCAAAACAATTTGACCACATTCTTAACATCACGATCATGTGTAATTGTGGAGTGAAGGCTATTACAGACTCAGAACTAATTCATCTGGAAATTACGTGATTCTTTCATCTAGATACATTTCTTATTTAAAAAAAGAAAAAAAATAAACTGATATCCTAGGAAGCAGCCAAATAATCAGTAGTTGATTTCTAATAGTCGTGTTTGCCACAAGGTTTTTTACAGTGAGATTATATGGCCAGATTGATTTCTGTCGAATTGTTGCATTTATCAAGTTTCTTTAATTTTTATCTGCTTGATCCTGCTCAAGTGAATTTTTTTCTTGGACAGCATTCTATGTTGGCTACCACAATTTTATAATCTAAAAGCCATCAAGTACTCCTGAATCTTCCCTCCAGAATTCTCCAAAATGTCTACAATAATCTCCCCAGAGAATTATTTTCTGAGTTTTGTGATTTCCCAAAACTCTTCCTGCATTTCATTATTGCTATTGTAAATAAGGCCAGAATTATGACTAAGAAGGATATGAATGTGATATAATATCAGAGTAAACGCAGTTGTATATAATTGATTACCACGTTGCCCCTTTTATTTGATTTTATATTCATATTGAAAGCTCTTAACTGTGCATGTATAATTGATTCACTATGGTATATGTGGTTTTTTCAATAAAAAGTTTTAGTTGAGATTTTGTTCAACAGTGTAACTTCCTTATTCCACTATTTCTTTGGGAAAATCAGATTCAACTTATGTCATGTCATTTCTGGAACGACATCCTGTTATAGATGATCACCCTACTATAATAATGGAAGATGAGTCAGAATTCCTTCCTTCCTTTCCTTGTTTTTCCTGTGTCTTTGATTTTTCCCAGAAGATAGCTTTCTATAGAATAAATTTCCCTGGGCACAATTTGTCCTATTCCGTGACTTGGATACTCAAAAATTCCCAGGCTTTTGTAGTTGTAATATCCTTTTTTTAAAAAATGCAAACACTCACACCTCTCTCACCATTGGTCTCTTTTTTAAAAACTAGAACAAACTATGGAGAAGTTTCAGTAGTCCTTGAGAGCATTAAAGGCCTTCTGAGATGTTCTGAAATCACGACTGCAATCATTTGCATGCGAAGCCTTCTTTTAACTGGTGAAACTTAAGTCAGGCAAAAATAGATAATGGGGTGTAATACAAATACCTTTCCAGATTTAGTAAGCTTGCTAAGCTCAATGGAGAACTGTCTTCACAAAAAAATGCCCCCCCTCAATGGCATATATGCTGGGATCAATTAGCATGCTTGTTTATGATGTTACCAGTGTGGTAAAAATGTCATAGGAAATCCTGCTACGTATCTAGAGTAGACAGCAGGACAGTGCCCACTGTTCTACTAGGACCATCAAACCAAGGACTCACTTTTCAGCATCTGTCATCAATCAGTCCAGTACCTGAGCATACCCTTCTTTCCTTTTTGTACCTTCTCAACTGACCTACCTATTCATGTGTGAAAGAACACTTTTTTCACTAACCACTAACAGGTTCAACGGGTTATTTCACCTGCTAGCTTTCTCATCTCTCCCACATCCTCTTTGTGCTCTAGGAGCAAGCGAATACACTACCAGGTAATTATGGCTCATCATTTTCAATATATGACTTTCTGTTGGTATTTCTTAAACCCTATCAAAGTAAGGCCATAGGATGAATGAAACAAGTAACAGAGTACTTTACTAAGCTTTTTAAAAAATCAAATTTCCCCCAGACCAATAAGTGAGAGGTACACATAGAATGGCTAAATGCAGATGTACTTCTCAGAGCTGTTCAAATTAGTCTGACATAGGATGGCCCAGGAAGGAAATTAGTAGATTTGCATTACTAGATAGCACAACGTGTCATACATGTAGGTCATTTTATACAAAGTCATTACTGGATAAATCCTCCTAAAACAAGTACCATTACAACAAAAAGTTTCTCATTACTATCCACCAGAGGACCCTTGTGCTCATCCTGTGTTCAGTGCTGGTTTGACTCAGCCACAGCCACAGCTACATCCATGTGACCATCACAAATCTGCTTAGGTGGCTTAGCTCTTACAAAGACAAACAAAAGGACTTGGGCCAGATGGGTGGAAGTTTTATACTTAGATGTGTTTAACAAGGCAAACAAGAAGTATGAGCAGTTTTCTGTAAAACAGAAAAATCAAAATAAGAGAAGCAAGTGAAGTCAATAAGAAAAAAAAAAATCTGGCAGGAATTTGGTATTGTTCCCTCGGTTATCTGTGTTTTTAAATATTGCAAATCCTTTTTGTCTTGTAGATGGTATATGTCTAGAGTTAGTCCCCCCAAATTAAGCCTTTTATAATTATTGTTAAGAAATTTGAAATTATTTTAAGCAATAGTCTAAAGATTCCAGTACAAAGAAAGAATGTGAATAAATCCTTGGAGTTTGTGGTAAAGATGTGAATTGCAGGACATCAAAAAACAAAATGTACATTTGGATTCATGAGCCAATGAAACACCAAAGCCACTGAATTTTTTTGCACTAAAGTAGAGTAAAGCTCTTAAATATAAATGTAAAAACCAACAAAACCTCCATTGACTGTGTAAAAGAGAGTAAACTGAAGTGTGGTGGCTGAGGTTCCAGTGTGACATCTTGGTTTGCACAGGGCCTTGACAGTTTGTGCCTGAAAAGAAGGGTTCAAGGAAGGAAGATGACAAACGTTAATATTTTAAGCACATTTTTGTGTGTCATAAAGATTCTAGACACTCTACTGGGCCTATAATGACAGCTTGTTCTAAATGGTTTTCCACCTCCTTCCTGGGGAACCCATTAATTCCTCCTATGAAGACTCCTCTTTGATCTATAGCTGAAGAGGCATAAGACTGTTTCATGATTTTTAGGAGTGTGACAGCATGAAAATCAAGGTTGTAAAATGAACTGCTTTCCTCCCCTACCTGCCTAATTTCTTTCTCCCTATGCTCTAAAGACTAGGATATCTCTTTCTGACCCCAGGCTCATGTTTAACTCGTAAAGTATACTTTGCAAATGTCCTGCATGCTCTAATTTGTATGATGGAAGGAGAAACTAGCTCATCTGAGTGACAATTTGACATCGTTTTATCCCAACAGTCTTTGGAAGCCAATCCCACCACCCCTTTTTGACTGTCTAAAATGCCCTTGCTAGCCAGATCCCTTTGCCAGCTACAGTGTTTGCACATTTCCTTGTTAATCAGCTGCGTAGGCTCAGAGACTGTGTGTTTTGGTGTTGTTTGTGTGTGCAATCTCGTGCTGCTTCCTGAACGCATGTGTCCCTTCCCTTCACAGCCTACTCGACACCCAGCACCTCCCCCGCAAACCGATTCGTCAGTGTTGGACCACGGGATCCAAGCTTTGTAAATATCCCTCAACAGACACAGGTGGGCCGCTCTCATCTTTTCTGTATGTGGTGCAGCTTGTATTATTCATCAGGTGCATTTTAACTTGTCTTTTGGCACAACAGGCCACATTTTCCAACTCCTCTTCTGTCCACTTTCCTCCTGACCCCACCCTTCCCAGCCCTCCAGTCACATTTCCATGTGTTCTCAGAAATCTTAGAAAAGGTTGCCTGCAATTTTTGCTTCTCATATTGAGAGGGTAGAAGAGGAAAGCTTCTGTGCCAGAACTGCCTTTGCTATGGCAAGAAAAGTTTCTCAGTGCTAGATAGTGTATATTCCCTCTTTTAGGAATTCATGGTTCTCTAAATGCAAGCAGACCCCTTCAGAACCTGGAAAGGAGTATCTGGCTGCTGGCAACATCAGAGTGCATGCCGGGAACGGGGGGACCAGCCACTCCTCTGTACTCGTTATAGGGTCCCCAGGAACCTGGCAAGCTTTCTAAAAGAAAGAGGAAAAAAAAAAAAGGTTTATGAGCCTTATTAAGTTGCTGGTGTTGGTCCAGAAGCAGGAGGTGTTTTGTTAGTGGTTACTGCTGGCCGCTGGGGAGCAAGGTGCAGTGATGGGAGGGGGCGTGTGTGAATATAATGTCATACTTGAGGTGGGTGATTGAGACTAGTGCTCTCCTGTCAATGGACAGTTGTGTTTTGTGCTAATGCAGGTCAAGGAGAACAAATCTTTTTTAAAAGTCGTGGAATGGCTGTTGTGAATTGAGAAATGTTGAAAGACTTTTTGAGTTTACAGGTAGTACGTGTAGAATTATTTAGAGGTTTGCGAAATAGAATTACATTCAAGTTTTGAAAGGAACTACTCTCTGCTTTCCTAATTAGAACATGACTACCATCATTGACATAAGGAAAGTATTTTCTCCATGAGGTTCTTAGCACGGTGTTTGAAAAAATTTTCTGAGCAATTTTGTGCATAAGCCTGGGTGTGTAATATCCAGATGCCTAATTTATAACTATTCATCTTTGTTTGTAAAACTATGACCAGGTGCTCATGAACGGGATAGATTTGCCTTCCTGGGTCTGTTTGCTCCCTCTGCAAAGGACTTTAGTTTACTGCTATGTCGACAGCACAGGTTAAACTGCTTCACATGTGAAGCCTTCTTTACACTGAAGCAGGGTCACTGAAAGTACAGCATCCGCGGAGGAGGCAGCTGGGAGGAGAGGGGAGCTAACATGGGAGGGAGAAGGTTAACTCTTGAATTTCCCGCTTCTGCTGTTTCTTCTTAAACAGGCTTGCACTTGGCATCTGGGATTAAAGTCTCCTATTCAGTACCTCCCATAAAATTCTTCCAGTTATTTGCTTATTTTTTCATACCTTCAAACATTCAAATACTTTCCTAGTGAATTTGAAGTTGCATAATTACCTGGAGAGCATTAAAATAGAAGAACATAATTTAATTTTATATGTTTGGCTTATGTGTTCAAGCTCAGTGAGAGGGGAGAACTGGGGATGGTGGCTGTGTATTTTCTCAAAGCACTGGTATGCTCAGGTTGCTTCATTAAGAGCCTCAAAAATGTAGCTTTGAAATGTCCTGTTTTTGTTTTACATACTATGTTTTATATGAGGGTACTTCAAAAAGTTCGTGGAAAAATGGAATTAAAATGTAATATGAATCCTTCCTTGAACTTTTTGGAGACCCCTCATATAAGCTGTTATTCACATCACTGAACTTGAACTCTGTGTTCCATTCAGTTATTTCTCTATCATCAAAACAGGTTGCATTCCAATATGGCTTTGTTTCACAAATGCCTTATTTAACCCAGAAACTGAGTCTTCATGATGCTGACCACAAAAATTCAATTCTTAAAAATCCAGATTTTCCGCGCATCTGGATGAATGATGTCATGTAGGCCCAATATTGTCATCTGGAACTGAATTTTTTTGGTTTCCGTTAAATATTTGGCATCATGGGGACAACAGCTTAAGTGTTTCTTACCACAGTGACACCTGCCACATTTGGCTTGAAGAAAGCCATTCCCAATTTTCTTATGAGAAACTGTGCTAATAGAGTTGTCATTTTTCCAAAAAAATATATATTTATGTATTCCCTAAATATTTTAATATTGTTATATATATTAATTCTTATTTATAAAAAGAAACTACTTTCTGGAACCATTTAAAGCGTTAGGTAAGTAGAGATATGGATAATAAAAATAATAATATACCTTAAAAAATAAGCCCCCTTTCAAGAGGACACTAGTTTAGAAACTAGTGTGCTTTTTTTTTACAGGAATTTCTAAAAACAATTTGAACACGGTCTGCAGATTAGTAATTTCCTAGGCCAGCTTGCATTTTTCTATTTGATACCTTTGTTATAAAGCATGAAAATTGTATTAATTGAATTATAGGAAAAGTTTTCTGGGAAAACAAAATTTTGCTTTCTGTCTCTGGAGAAGTAAAAATTGAAGAGTCACCCACGCAGATACTTGAGCTTTCTCTAAATGAAGAAGAGATATGCTGAACAGAAATTCATAAACAAATACAAAATAAAATGGCCTTTCCTTCTCCCACAGACTAGTTCCCAGTGGAAATCTCTTTAAATGCCTGAAGCGTCATCCTATAGAAGATGGATTAGATATGGTCTCTGTTTTTTCTGGAGGGTAGAAATAGAACAAATGCACAGAAATTATAAGTAAGCAGCTTTGGGTTTATCATAAAAACTTTCTTAAGGAAAAGAATTATTTGATTGTATGTAGTCCCTGCTTATTGAGCATATTCTATGTGCTAAGTATTTTAGGTACGTTATCTAACTAATCTTTGCAGCCACCCAATAGATTGTACTTTATAGATCTGGAAGCTGAGACCTACAGAGATGATTGATTTCCCTAAGGACATACAATAGGAGGGAGTGGAGCAAGAATTTGCACCTAGTTCTGTCTGATTCCAAGGCCTACACTCTTTAACCACTGTGATATACTTCCTCATAAGCTCATGAGCACCTTTTTCTAGCGATATTCAGAGACTGCGGCTCAACTCTCAGGAATACTACTGGCGTATTCCCTGCTTTTATACCTGAAATTGCATTAAGATCTAAATCATTCATATGTACCCAAAAGAATTTGAAGTAAGATCTCAAAGAAGTATTTGTACATTCATGTTTGTAACAGCATTATTCACACTTGCCAAAAGGTAGAAGCAACCCAAATGTCCACCAACAGGTGAATGGATAAAATGTGGTATGTACACGTAGCAGAATATTACGCATCCTTAAAAAGGAAGGAAATTCTGACATATGCCATGGCATGGATGAATCTTGAAGACATGCTGAGTTAAATAAGCCAGTCACAAAAAGATAAATACTGTATGATTTTACTTTGAGGTAGCCAGCATACTCAGATTCATAGAAACAGAAAGCAGAATGGTGATGACCAGAGACTGCAGGGAGGGACAGCATGGGGTTTAGTGTTTAATGGGTGTAGAGTTTCAGTTTTGCAAGATGAAAAGAGTTCTGGAGATGGGTAGTGGTGATGATTATACAACATTGTAAATGTGTTTAATACCACTGAACCGTACACTTAAAAATAGTTCAGATGGTAAATTTTATGTTATATGTATTTTATCACAATTTTAAAAATGTAATCATTAGATAAATTCAAAAGGACCTTCCACTCTTAAGAGTCTAAAATTCTGAAAAGCAGCCAGGAAAAGTGGACTTTTACCGACAAATCCACTCTAACTGTATGTTGACTGCTGAGAAAAGCACTAATTCTCATGCCCAGCACATAGTGGGTACTCTGCACACATTGGTTGAATCTAAATGATTCAAAATGAAGTTTAAAAATAATGACTTTTCTTTTTTTTTATTACATTCATGATACAGGTTAATTGGGGAAAATACAGATGAGAAAAATAATAAAAATCACTTGTAGTCCTACTGTTAACATTTCCACGTAAATCCATCCAGACTGTTTCTATGCAGACAAATATATTGCAAAAATGAGATCGTATTATATACACTGTTTGGTAACTTGCTGTTTCTTCCCCTTAACGATATATTATGGTCTTCTTTCCATGTAAATTGGAAAAATTGAATATTGGCTTTTATTGCACCTATTCATCATCTGTAATGATTGGTAGGGAAAGATCACATGGATAATTGAAAACCATTTTTCCTCCTCCTCCCCTTCCAGTCTGTTTGTTCCTCCAGAGAATTCCCGCCTTCACTGGGGCAGAATTGCCTTCTCTTTAGCCATGCCTTGCACTAGCTTTCTTTCAAGCTGCTTCCCAGCTGTGTATTGTGTGTTGCAAGTGTTGTGGATCTCACCCTAGCTTTTGACTTTGTTTGCACACAGCTGCCAAGTCATCTGTCCCATTCTTCTGCCTCACTCGTCTGCCACCTCTGCTACTGTCACGTGCCTCTCATTTTCCTTCTCCTCTTCCACATTGTAGCTCATCATTAATGTGAGAGGTGGCTATCTCCTTCCAGCCTGTGTCACACCCATCTCTTCTGAGAAACTGTAACCACTCATCCCACCCTCAATCTTATTTTTCAATAGTGTCCCATACAGATGTCCCTATGGAAAAGGCTCTGGCACATAGAGCATTTATTTCACTGTGGACACAATTAACGTGCCCTGCACGCCCACTGAATGGTATAATGTAATAACAGAGAACATGCCATTGTCTCAAATAGCAGAAAGCCAATGGCCATTTCACTGGCATCCCATAATTTAAGCCGATCCCTGAAAACGAGAACCATTAAAAAGAGGCATTTATTTAGAGGAAAAAAGTTAGTATTTCATCATCAGGTAATAAATAGAAATACCAATTTCTACACAGGAGGACTGAGCAGAGACTCATTTTGATTCAGCTTCCAGTTTAATCAAAATGTTCAAATAAAATGCTTAACCTGCAGAACTCCAATGAGGACTAATTCTTTAAAATGAAAAATGAGTGCAAACAATATTTTAAAAAGGCATTTCCTCCCTACCTCCCAAATCTATCACTGTTCTGCATCAACAGAATTGTGGTATCTGAAATGCTATTTAAAACCAAATTACCATTTGGGCTATTAGAAGAATCGCTTGGCATGGCATGGGCCTGATTTGTTGACAAAAAGGCACAGGTGCTGTAACCTTTGCTTAATAAATCATTTAGCTGCCTTACTTGCAGGCACTGTGATTGCCTTTGCCTCATGAAATTTACAAATGTATGCACCAGCCTCACACTTCACTGTGCTGGAAACCAGCTGATCTTGAGAGGTCCCTGCGTAGCTAAATATGGGCATGGCACCCAGTGTCTGCCTTTGGTGGAGGTGTACAAGGAACGTGGAGAGGTAGAGATATGGAGAACATTTCCATTCTGTGTGTCATTCCTGAAGCTTTGCCTGAGAAACCAAAGCTTGGGGCAATCTGCAAAACTCTTCATAAGTTCCTTTCTTCAGTCACTTTATGTTTACCTAATTGCTTACTATTTTCCCAACACCTACAAAATGCAAGGAATGACAACTCTCCTCAAGTTGTTCAAGATCTAGTAAAGAAAACAGCTATAAAGAAATAATAGTAATGACAGCAACACCAATAATGCAGTGTGATACCAGTACTATAAGGACTTGCGTAAGAGGCTTTCAGACCACAGAGTTGGGTATAAGAGTGGAAGGGGAAGAAGAGGCTAGATAGTTTTTCTGTCTTCGTCTAATTTTGATATGGTTTTTATGCATTACATCTTTTCTTTTTTCCAATCAGATGGTAGATAAAGTTTTAGCCCATCCTAAGAGGAGAGATTTGTTCAGTTCTGTTTTCTCTAGACCAGGCAGATAAAATTAGAATCCTTCTGCAGACTGATAAGCCAGAAACGCCCCCTCCTGGTGTCCTGTCCTCATCCACTGCTCTAAACTCACTTGAGATTGCATTTCAAGGAACTGAAGCCATTCCCTGCTTCCTGCCCACCCTGAGGCAAGCTGCCTGCCTTTAGGAGGTTAAGTACCACACAGAAGTTGAGGGATCAGCAGGAGAGTTACAAAGGCAAGAAACTCTGATTTCCTTAGAGGAAAAAAATCTCTCTCCCCCCTCCACCCCTCCCCACCTGCTAGTTAGCTTTGCATTTGAACATTTCAGTTACAAGCCCACACAGCTGAAAATTCCCAAGGTTGAAGAGGAATGGCACATAAAATTCCATTTGCTCCTGACTTTGAGAAAAGTTCAATCTTGTTGGCCAAATTGGTGTTCTATATTAAGTCCCCATGTGTGCCAGGTTCTGTGCCTACACACGCTCTAGTACTCAAGAGCCCTCCAAGGTAGGTGCTATCATCCACATTTTACAGATGAGGAAACTGAAGTTTCAGAAGAGTAAACTTGCCCCGTGGTATTTGAGGTAGCCAAGATTTGAACCAGTCTGTCTCAAAAACTTCTCTCTTTCCTAGATGCCATCTGCACCCCTAATTGTTTAGAGTGAAAAGTTACTGACCATTTTCTTTTGAAGATGCCCTGAGATTGACTCACACTCTTACATCAAGGAATCAGAAGCCCTGAAATGAGACCTAGTGCTCCCTGGGCCCAGTGGGACTGATGCTGAACTTGGTTCTTCTGAAGACCTGCCCCAGTTTCCTATTAGTTCACATATCAGTAAAATCAAGATTGAACTCATTCTCTCATCCTGCCTGGGAAAAAGGCCTTTACTAATGACATTAGTCTACATCTCTGAGAACAGCTAGCCTCGGTCTGGAGACCAGATAACAGAGCAGCTAAGATCACAGGCTTTATTTTCAGATCTTGATTGAAGCTTTCTTTATTCCATCACTTAGAAGCAGTATGTATGTCTCATTTTGTTGTTGTTGTTGTTGGTTTCTTCTCCCCCCCCCCCACTTGGTAATTCAATTTTTCTAGCCTAATTTCTTAACTGTAAAATAGTGAGATATATAAAGATATATATACACATACACATCTCCTTCCTATGGTTGTCTTTGAGAGTCTTAAATTCTGTTGTAGAAAAAGGTAAGTGCTTACTACCTACTAAACACTCAACAAATGATAGCTTTCATTGTTTGGTTGATAACTAAACTTGTATATTCAACAGTTCCTCTCTGGATTACAAAGTATCTTCTCATTTGACTTTTAAGAGCAACCCTTTGAAGTGGGCAGAGCTATGTTTGTTATCCCCATCATACAGATTAAAAAACTGAGGTTTAAGGAGGGGAACCACATAACCAGGGGTCAGTAGAGCCGGAACACAAACCCAGTTCTCATTCCACGTGTCCTAACTGGGAAGGACACATGGGAGCTGTTTAGCACATGCTGCTCTTTGGGCAGAACCTACTTGCCAAAAGCTTCATTCAAAGCAACCGTCTAGCATATTGGGACAAACCCATGCCAAGATTATAACCCTATAGATTGTTCCATTGAGCATCTGCCCTAATGCTACCCCAAAAGCCTGATTAAATTGGGCATGTCTGTTCTTCCCCTCTACAGTCAGAGCAGCCTGAGTGCACCGTTTCTCCCCTTAGGCTAAATTGTGCCCCAAGGAAAAACAGACTTCTCAAGGGAAGACAATATCTCTGAGAGTGTGGGAAGGACTGGCAGGAAGAGAATACATCCCACATCCCCAGAATCTAAAGGGAAACGGGGCACCTAAATTGAGGTGGCACCTGGTCATTTTTTCTCTTATATTCTCAGCTCCAGTAGTAGGTGTTGAATAGTAAGCAACAGCTCGCAGCGATGAGTTACTCATGCCATCTGCTTCACTCTGCCTGTACTACTGTGGGCAGGAGTGAATCCTCCCAGCTTTCCCGTCTCCCACACCAACCTGTAAGTTCTTGACACATTCTCTTCACATACACTTGGCAGCTGACTCACTGACAGGCTATGAGACACTCTTAAAATAAATTTTTCAATAAACAGAACCTTTGTCTTTCAAGTTTTAATTTGGCCGCGCATTTTAGACAAAAAATGCTACAAATCTCACTTCTGGACACAGCCATCAGTTCTAGGTACTGGTCTTCTTCTGTCTCAGTTCTTATACCTCAGAAATCCTATCACCTTTAGACATAAGTTTAGGTTTGTCTTTAGCGTTTTTGTTTGTTTGGGTTTTACCTTGCTCCAAAAAGATTAGGGGAAGCTTCTCAGTTCAGGAAAATCCTGGACCTCAAACAGAAGACTGTTGAAGAAAATTGGTGATTGTTGTAAGAATTAAGGTGCTTACCGTGGGATCTGGCACACAATAGGTGCTCAGCAAATATTGCCTTTTTTCTTGCTTTTTTTTTTTCAGTATTAAAATGAGATCAGTGCCAATGGAGAAGGATACAATAACAGGGAGATTTTACAGGAAATTTGTCTGGTGTCCAATAAATTAGCCCTTGGGACTGTGGGAAAAGGGGGACAGAAAATGAAGTAGGGGAAAGGTTGAAAAGAGAAGCTGTGAGTTGTTGTAGAGAACTGACAGGAGTTAGACTGGAGCTGGATGATAGCCTTGCATAATATCAACTGCAGAATGACCATCAAAATGTCTAGCCCTTAGATGAGTCTTGATAATGATCCTTCTAGTCAGTAGATGTTCCAGAATACTAAGGGAAATGTACTTGGTACTCATAGTCTCATTCTTTGGGGGAATAAGGGAAAAACGTCATGAATTGAGGAGTAGGATAGACCCTCTTTCACATGCTAGCCATGCCATTATCTGAGTGATTTTGTCTGTGTTACCCTTTAAAATTCAGATTCCTCACCTATGAAATGAGGGCAAGAATAGTATCAACTTCATAGAAGAAAACCAAAGTAAGTATAGCTAAGTCAATGAGGGTTATTTTTTTCACATAACAAGAAATCTGTGAGTGGTTGTTGGCATTGCTTCACCTGCTACGTGATACCAGCAGGAACCCAGGTTCTTTCTGACATTCTGCTCTACCATCCACAGCGTGTTGTCTTTTCATCCTCACGCTTGGCGCCTCTGATTGCAGTTTGGCTGCTGCAGCTCCAAACACCATACCTGTATCATATCCAATTATTCCTCTAATATCGAAGAAAAGGCCTTGCTCTACTCCTCCTCTATACCCTGCTAGCAAATTTCTACATAGATCTCATTGGCCGATACTGGGTCCCTTTTAATTTTTAGCTGCAAAGGATGTTGGGAAAGCCAGCACAGGATTATCTCAATTGGTTCAAATCATGACCCATTGCCAAGGACTGGACACATTTTCTTCCCTAAACAAAATTGCCCCTCTGAAGAAGGAGCAAAAGGTAGTGGATAGGCTGTTAACAGGATCTGCCATACTCTTTTTTTTTATTCCCTGTTAGGTTTCATGCACTTTTCAACTCCTTGTAGTTGCACTTGACTCGCTTCTCTTGTAATGCTTGTCTTCTTACAGTGCTTTTCCTCCACACACTCCCTCTGTGTCTAGGAGATATATATGCTCTGTGTGTGTGTGTGCGCGTGTAGTGATCATCTCTTTTCAGTCTTCTCTTTGAAGTCCAGGATTTGGGCAGAAGCACTGGAGTTTTGTACAGACCAGCTCCCATGAGGCCACGTCAACCTTCACTGGGTAAACATGGACTCTGAGAAGGCTGAGTTGGAGGACATGTGCCTTTGTGATTGCAGGGGAACTCTGTGAATCAGTGCCCTCTATGTGCCCTCCCAGGCGCTTATCAAATAGTCAGCAAGAGGTTCTGGGTTTTTCTTTTATGACTTGGAACCAGATGCTTCCTTTGCAAAAGAAAAGAGCCTGGTTTTGCTGAGCTTGAGTCAACAGAGTTCAGAGAACAGGAAAATGAGTGGATGGGCCCTGCTGCATGAACTCCAAGCAGAGAACGCAATACAGGTGGTGTTCTCACTCTCCACAAAGCACTTGCATGCAAAAATCCCACACCCAAGGAATCTGCTGTACCAAATGTTTCTGTACTCTAAATAATGACTGTTCACATGAGGAAAGGATTCAGCATCATGGTTCCTTTTGGACCCAGAAAGTCCTTTCCTGGGCTTCCAAAGAGTCTAAGACCTTGAAGGTTCCACTGAAACATACAGTTTCAAGGCCAGAGCCTGTTGTCTAACGTGAGATTCATGGAAGTTCTCACTTGAGTTCTCAGTAGATCCTTCCTGTCCACTTTTCTCACCAACCTGTTTACCTTCCTGTTCGTTTGTTGAGGACATAGGCACTTTCTTTTATCAGTGGCCTCTCTTTTTGGGATATAGCTTTTCAATGGAGTCTATTCATTGAGTTACATTCCACAGCACACGCCTCCCCAAAATGTTTGCATGAGAATTTTTCCTAAGGTCTCACATTGCTTCTTTTACAGTGGAGATGAAATAACTTAGCACTTGTAATTGGCTTTTCACTTTCCAAATGCTTTACACATTAACTAATGAATCACATGAGCTCGTGATAAGCCAGATCCCTTGTATTGGAGCTGGGACACTGGGTTAGAACAGGCTGTCCTGGCCTGTGTTCCTCACCCTCCTACCCTCCCTCCCCAGAGTCTGAATGTGTCAGGATAACGGGGGATGCAGCTCAGGCACAGATGTTCTAAGCACAGGACACCCCAGGCCTTCAGAGCACTGCTTTAGTGACATGGGAAGCCCCCAGTGCTGCCCTCCAAGGCCAGGAGATGCTGTAGACCTCCTGTTGCCTTGAATAGAAAAATGCCCCTCTCAGCATATCCCCTCCTTCCTGGCTATGTGTATATGAACGAGTGTATGGGGAAGGAGAGGTACCAGGGGGATGCAAGGACAATGAGATAGAAAAGTCCAGTAAGGGAACTGACCACAGTAGGGACCTGTGCACTTGTAGATTGGAAGAAGCACTGGAGTAGGAGTCAGGACACCTGGATTCATAGCGTGTCTCTCCCACTTGCTAACTATGTAATTGAGAGAAAAAGAAACCAGAATTTATTGAGCACCTACTATATTCCTGGCACCACACTAAGCCAGAGGGGGGCTGCAGATATATATGAAGATATATATGGTCTGATCCCTGCCATCCATAGGTCACAGACTTCTAGGGAGAAAAGTAAACAAAATATAGTCAGGTCTAAGAACTGAAACTTTGAAATATGTATAATCTATAAGAAGCACAGAAAAAGTAGGTAATTAACTTCAAGGAGAGGCATGGGATCATGGAAAGTATGCTAGAGGAGATGGCACAGGGGCTGGTTTAGAAGGAGACAGACATACTTGTGGGCAGAACATTTCATTTCAGGCAGGGGGAACAGTGCATGCAAATGACAGTGTGTGTGTTTGGAGAACTCCACTATGTTTGGGATGTCTGTCAGTGTAAAGCAAGAGAATGTGGAGTCCTGAGGCCGGGAAGTTAGACCAGAGTGTAGTCATCAATAAATACCTTTTTCCAGCAGTAAGACACTCGGACTTTATTCTGTGGGAGATGGGAAGCCGGTGGGATCTCTAGATGTGAAGAAACCTTAACATCACTGGATTTGATACTCATTAGGTTCAGGATTTTACAGGCAGTGATAGCATTCAGATCTAAAGCATGAGGTGCCCTCCTCTCCTGAGCAGGGGAATACAGTTGAGAAAATATAAGCTTTGAGCCAGACAGACCTGAGTTTGATTTATCTCAGTGTGTGTGACCTTGGGATAATTTTTGGCCTTTCTGACCCTCAGATATCACATTTATAAAATTATGAATTAATTCCTGCATTCCACGTAGGGTTTTATAAAGACTCAATGTGGTTGGAATGCAAAGCCCCACCACCCTGTCCTGGCACCTGGAGAGCCGCTTTTCCACCTGTTGGGAGTGAACCTCTGTAAGGACCTGAGGTAAGGCAGGGTGCATCTCATGTATCTTTAGGACAAGGGTCTTGTGATTGCAAAGAAGAAACATAGAAATGTTAATATAGTGAAAACCCCAGAGGTAATCCAGCAGTCTTCCCCCTGAGCTGAGTCTTCTTTCGCCCCATCCTCCCACATCCGCTTTCCGTAAGTTGTGCCATTAATTCTCTCATTAGCCATAGAATGATATGTATTTATTAAGAACATACTTACCATACTCCCAAGGAGCAAGTTAAAGCTCAACTTATAGTGGCAGTTTCTGGTTGCAAGAAAAAACACACCAAGGAATGCATATGGGGAATCTCTATGTATCTTATAATTTCATATTTAAAAACTTTCAACTTTATGCTAGATGAGGGAAGGAAGGAAAAAAAAATCCCACTGCAAAAACAAGTTCTGAACCTAGGAGCAGTTTCTGAATGTTTATTTTGTCAGATACACAGCTGACATGATTAGTTCTAATGGGGTGGTGATCCTCATTGAATTGCAGATTGCTGTGAGTGACGGAAATCCCACAGGGACTTAAATAAGTGGTGCATACGGTATTACTTAGGCTGCATCCTTTAGCCAAGACGAGGGCTTTTTCTTCTCTGTCCCTCCCCAACACACACGCGTGTGCACACGCATACACACACACATCCATGCACACCCAGACACACATGCTGCATATGCATCTATTCCAGAGCTCTACATAGAGTGTTAATTACCTACCTAGAGCAACGGTGGCATGCCTTTCCTGACTTCTCCCCTTTACCCCTGCTACCCAAGTGCACCCCAAACCCCCACCCTCTCCATTGCAGATAATGGTGTGCCAGGTTAGTCTGCTATGCTTGCTGCGTCAAGACTCAGATCAATTTATTGACTCTGTCGTAGAGGCTGGTACAGTAATTGTTACAAGAGAAGAATGGAAAGTGAGAACGTGTCCACATGAAAAATAAAAATGACATTTTGTTCTCTCCAGCCCCCCCCCACCCCCCATTGCCTCGTAGATCTTTATGTGTTTACACAGCAGAGAGCATTAAGTTAATCACCTCCTTCTACATTATTAATTGCGACAGTTAGGGTGCCACATGACAGGAAGCGTATTATGGGAAACATTGATCTCACTCCGGCGGTGTGGACCTGAGCAGGTTTGGTATTCCTTTCCTTATCTCACTGCATTGGGGCCCCATCAAATCACATTTCCCTGATTGACAACACAGAATGCTTCCCATCAATACAATCGATTTTGTGAAAAAGGACAAGAAACGTTTTTCACCTGGAGATAGATGAGTTATGGTGATGATAAACAGAACACTTCAGAAGGATTTCTGTTTAGAAACCCAGATTGGGAATTAAGGTACTATTATCATCCCAAACACAAGCATAATTTGTATCCCCAGAAAAATTGTCTTACAAGAAACTTACTACAAGTGAAAAATAGATTTAGTTGAGGCCAGCTATGAACCTGAGGCTATAATAGCTGTTTTTTAAAGGCCATCTGCTAATTTTTTTGTGAGAAATTTTTGGTTAAGTGCACATCTTTGAAAGACATTTCATTAAAGTTCAACTTTCATGGCTTATACCTGTAGACCCTAACATAAATCCTGTGTGAATGGACAAAACTGAGTGGGTGTCATTTGTGACCTGGAAATAAAAGGTCAACCACTGAATTTATAGCTTTTTTAGTGAAAAGAACATAAAGATTCCTGCCAACTGGAGTCAATCCATATTTTAATGTTTCCTAGTTAAGATTATAAAATCAAGGGATTAGGATCATGCTGTTCAGTGAAGGTCAAAAATTAAATGTGATGGGCTAAGTGTCATTCCCATGGGGCAGAAGTTAATATTTCAAAAACCATTTCTACCACTGGCAGTCAAGAAATGAATTCTCCATGATCATTAACTAAGGTAAGGGGAATCCCACTATCATTACTAAATTTAATGATGATTATTACACTAATCAACTACATTATTAAATTACTCTGCTGTTCTCCTATCCTGTCCCCAAACAATAATAGTGAATTGATTGCTATCAAATAATTCTCATACACAATCACGAATAAGTCAAGATGGAGGATCATGGATGCTGGCCTCCTTTTGGGGAAAGAAGTTGTGGCTGTTTTATGCATATGAGAGATAACATAGAACATGCTTCTCAGACCAAGAGTCAGTGGCACTACAGACTTGCTATTAAGTATGACTCACCAGTACAGGTTTTTTAAATTAAAAAAACAAACATGTATTTCTTCTTATTAAGGATTTTTTTTTATCTTTCAGATTTTTGTCCTCCCCCCCCCCCCACTTTCTTTTCCTTTTAGGAAAAAAGTCCATTTTGCCAGGTACTTTTCATTCTCAAATTTTTGGGGCCTTGTATCGCATCTACTTTAGATTTTTATGAAGAGGAAATAAAGGCTATTTAAATGTCTTTATAGGATGACTCAGACACATGTACCCCATGCCACTTACAAATCCATTTTAAGGTGCCAGTATTTTTCAAAGTTATAGAAAGGCAGGACAGTGAGGCCGGTAATTTCCTTAAAGATTACCTACTATGGACACTGTCGTTTTTCAGATATGACTTTAAAAAGTGCATTTTGGAATAAAGTGCATATCATTTTAATAAAATAGCACCTCCAAACAACAGGGCCAGAGCCCAGGGAGGTGAAACAACTTGCAAGGCCACATAGCTGATCAGAGGCAAAGCAGGACTGAGATGTAGGTATCTGTGCCAGGGAAGGAAGGGACTGGTGGTTTAATATTTGGCTTAGGGAATGAGTGCATGGTTTCTATTTTACAAAGGTGTTTTATAAAAGCCCAATATCCACTAGACTGACCCAAGTGCATTGGAATCCTGAGAATCAAAAAGCATGTAATCCAAAAGCTAACTTGTAGAATTTACCTTCATAAATGGCCACAAAGACGTAGTATTTTGTATGTGTGTGTGCATTTGTGTTAAACCTGTGCTTCTGTCTGTGTTCCTGAGGAGCTTTTTGTTGCACATTTTTCTAAATTCTGTCCTTCCCAGTGCAGACAATGGTTAAAATTCCCATCTACCTTCACAGGCAAACACTTTAAAGTGCTTCTGCACGAGGCAGGGAGTAGGAAGGACCTTTGATTTAAAGTTCAACATTTACATTTGTAATTTTGACTAATTTCTGTGCTTGCGTTAATTAAATTGAAATTGTTTAATTAGAATAAAACTAAAATTGATCATTAGGATTAATTTAACCTGATAGGCTTTGTGTGCCTTTCCAGACAAATATTATTAAATATAGTGATAATGAAGCAGTAAGAGGTATAATTTCACATCTTATAATGATCTTAATATCTGCCAGTTGTTCTGTCTGGTGTCGGGGGAGTGCTGGATGTTGCCCTTTGTTATGTCATTACCGTTCAGCTAGGGCCGTGCTGTTTCTCTTAGTTGGCCTCTTCCCAAATATTTTTTCCTGTCAAATTCTAAAGATATACAAAATCCTTTTCACTCCACCATCGTAATAACATCTTTGCTCCCTTTCCTCCACCCCCAACATCTTCCAGGAAGGCTGCTTGCTTGACCCGTCCCCTGGGCCTTATGTCACAGTGACCTTTGTAAACCAAGAAGTGCTGGGTGAAACGCCTTATGGAATTCACTAACGCCCCTCAGCCCTGGAGTCAGTATTGTCAAATCGGGGCTGTCCCCTTCGCTCCCCTTCTGGCTGCTTGGTTTGGGCAGGAACCAGGCACAGAATTAAGTTCTGTAAGTAAGATGAGGGATTCCAGCCACAGAATAACTAACTCTAAGGAAGTGCAAGAGAGGAGCGGCTCCTCCAAGCCCTGATTTGCTTCTGGGAAGTAGCTTACCTTCCTCCCGTGCCTTCCATGTAGCTCAGCCAGTGAGCACATTTCCAAATTTGGTACCCTCGGTTTCTTAAAGAAAATTATACAAGGACGAAACTACGGTTTTACCAGAAGATTCAGCATGGGTTAAATAACATTAGATCTGAATTTTCTTACCCATGTATTAACAAAATGTAAAATTTTTTAAGTATCAACTATTAAATCAACTATGAAATTATTTTGTCATTCAAGGTAATTAGGATCCACATGGATCAATTAAATCCTCGAGAAAACATGCAAACCATCTTGAACTTCAAATTCCTCCTATCCGCCATTTTGCCAGAGTTGCTTAAAAAAAAAAATAACCTTGTCAGTTATTTTTAATTGGTTTCCTATAGCAACCCTTACTGTCAGGAGTCCAAAGGGCAGTGGAGAATGTACCAAAATTACATATATATATATTTATGAAAAAGAAGAGAGACAAAAACTAGACAAAAGGAAGAACGTATGATTATCAGTCATGTGAAGTTGACTGACCAGTGTGGAGACTATCACACTCAACATCATCTTTCTGTAAATTGGCCGATCGGTCCTGGCCAAAGGCTGAGAAACTCTTAGAGCTGTGAGCCCTGATTGCACTCAGTGGCTGTTAATAAACTACTGCCCCCAGAGAAACTAGTTTTACCCTTCATTCTGCATAACATCATCTAAATGGATTTCAGTTTTATTCACGTCCTTATTCAGTAAACAATACTTCTGATTTTCATAGCAAAAGGTTTTATTTGGAAGCATATTCACATTTAATTTGGTTTTAGAAAACGCTTAATGTTTTTCAGCAATTTAAACTAGGCTGAGTTCAGGGACTGAGAAAAAACAGTAAAAGCCCAGCATATCGCCAGCGTACTCATGCAAAAGCAACTGCCCATTGTAGCATGGGGCCAAGAAAAGACAATGACCTAACTTACAAAGATGAGGTTCTGTCTTCCCCACGACAGAAAGGTGTTCCACCATATCTACCACCACTCCAAAAAAGGCATCAACTCTGCCCTCTTGCAACTGTCATTATGGTCCAGTCAGGAGGCAGAACACTTTCATCTTCACAACCTTCATGCTGGGAAGGTGGTCTTAATCCTGTCTGAACAGAGGTGCAAACTGAGATCCAGATTCACCATGGATTCCTACTCCACCGCCCTCTGCTGTGTAGTTTCTCCTCTGAATCCCCATAACAATGCTTACTCTTGAACTTCTTGCCTCATCGTGTGTCACTCTGCAGCTGCTGAACCTGGGGCACTGGGAATGCCACAACCACGGTTTTGCTGGGTATGCTCACCTATCAGGGAAGAATTGCTCCAGTACAAAAGAGGCTATAAAGTAACTCTCGGGCATTGCCCTGCAGTAACAATTACTATTAGCATTATCGCTTTATTACTGCTGTACCCACATTCTTGCTAGATAAACTCAGATGCAGAGAGAAATTGAAAGGCAGAGTCCCTTGTCCTCTTGCTGCCTTTCCATGTTGTCCATGAAGACCATGGCTGCTTTCTCTGAACTCCCAGACCCTTGCTTAGCAACAAGATTGAATCTTAACCTCAGTCAGCCAGGAAATCAGCCCTCTCCAGATTGGTTTCCTTTGAGCATCTCAGAATCCCTACTTCAACTCTTCCTGGTTCTAAACCAGAAATAGCCATTGCTTCCTGGCTGGTGTACCTTTATTGGCTGGAAAATCCCTGAGATCCTTTTGACCTCAAAAACCTCTTAGGTTTTTTGGTAAACATAATATGGGATCTCTATTGGATTGAGGACATTTCTCTTCATAACAACTTTAACTGCATTTTCAAGGCAGAAAAACAGTTTAAGCAAACTCTAGTTTTTGTATTTAAAGAGAGTAAATGTGCATTGATCATTTCTACAGAAAACTGAAAATGACTGCAGAGAAATTTGAAGTTGTGGCTGTGGAATTCTAGGGTATATATCTAGAATCCGTTACTCACCTTATAATTGTAATATTAACACGAATGCCTTTTAGGGAAAATTAAAAAGATACAGTTCTCTTGGCCCCTGCCCTGCCTTTTTTCTCCCTTTTCTTGCCTACAGTAGAACTGAGGGAACTTTTAATACCAACTAAAGCTTGGTGCTGCCCAGCCCCTGAGTCTGAAATGCTTGAGAAAGCAGTACAGATTCCCACTGTAAAACATTCTTTCACCAACCCTTGGAAACTAGCATACTGAGGCCGGCAGAGTACAGAGGAAGCACATGTAAATGAGGTTCACTTATAAACTCCTGAGGAGTGTTTTATTTAGTTTAAACCTGAACTTGAACTCATAAACGTGTTTCTGGAGAACAATACAGAAAGGCTGATGCAGAAGAACAGGAAGTCATACTTTAGCTTGGACAATTCACTTCTTTAAAAGAAAGAAAAAATTTTAAGTGTTTTTTAATTGAACCATCTTCTAGAATAGCACAAGTTGGCATGTCGGCAAGATTTTTCTGATTTCAGAATCAGAATGAAAGTGAATATATATCATTTGAACTTACCATCATTCTTGCAAAATAAACAATAGGATCTTCTATCCATATGATGATTTAACAAGAGAAAAGGATATTTAAAAAGCCAATAATCAAGGCTGGCCAATTAGCTCAGTTGATTAGAGCATGGTGCTTATAACATCAAGGCCCAGAGTTCGATCCCTGTACCAGCCAGAAAAACAAAAACAAAAAACCCAGTAATCATATAACAATCGTGCAATATGGATTGGTTTTATTAAATGATAATAAAGCGATAGTAGAGTTATGTGACTATGCTAATCTAGCACTGTGTGTGTGTGTGTGTGTGTGTGTGTGTGTGTGTGTGTGTGTTCTGAGTTTGTTCCTAAATCTCAGTTACTGGTAGAACACTATCAAATGGAATTTATCAGAAAACAAACTGAGAGTGATTTTGTTTGTATGCTTGATTTTATAAAACTCATTCTTGAGTCTGTCTTCAACAATCCTTGCTTGTAAGATCTCCATCTCATTAGTAAAGTCATTACTAAAAAAGGTAAATAAAAATGAATTAAATATTCTGTGTTAAAATGATATTACCTCTCTCCAAGAAGCATAGATCCCTGACAGGGAAGACAGGTAGCTCCGCCAATCACATATGCTCCATGCATGTCCAAATCATTGGTAAGGCCCTGAGATGGGTTCTTGCTTTGCACGAGTCCCCACCCCAATCCCATCAAGAAGCTTCCCACTCACCTTCCCTGGAAATTTTCAGGAGGAATTTAATTGTTTGTAGTATGAATATTGCTTAGTCGTAAATTTAAACTACAAATTTAGAAGAAAATAAATCTGCATGTAAAAAGCATTTGCTGTTTCAGCGTTAAAAAAATGTCATTTGAAAATGCAAACTCCCCCATGTGGGTTTGTTTTGCGAGTCACGTCTTAACAAAGACAAGTTTTGTTGCTATAAAACCCTAAATCCTACCACATTCTCGAAGGAGGAGGAAAGCATTGTTCATTGGGTCCCTGATTTGGGCTTTTGGGGATGTCACGTTGAGCTTTGCGCTCAGCGAAATTGTTTCATTTTTATCCAGGGTTGTTGGCTCAGATGAAATGCTGACACACCCCCCCCCCCCC
>NW_007726284.1:57297-63141 GCF_000696425.1 Galeopterus variegatus | reverse complement strand
TGGCTCAGATGAAATGCTGACCCCCCCCCCCCCCCACCTCCCCAATCTAGATCACGTCAGTGCTTCCCATAATGATTCTGCTTAGATTTTAGGTCAGTATATCAAAGTCATTTTGTGTTTTTAAGTTTATTTCCTCCCTCCAAATGCTGTGATAACTGGAATACTGAGGCCTGTTTTGCAGAAAAGTTAAGTTGGACCCCTGACGTCCAACAGACTAGAATTTGCGTGTGACTCCATGATCTGACTTTTTCTGTGGTCATGCTCACTCTAACCTCAGTGAAGGATATGGACAGTTTAACCCCTGCCGATATCACATCTACACTGTAAATGAAGGGAAAAATGACTCCGGGAACCAGTAAAATCTAAAAGCAGATGTTCCTGGAAGGTAAAGAAAGGTATAGAAGCAGGATCTTTGTAGTATAATCAGAGAGGTCTTGTGAGATGCCTGGAAACCACAGCAAGCCAGTGACCAAGCTGGGACTTAAACCAGGGCACCTGACTCACAGTCCAGTACCCATCACATCTCACTGTATGCTCACTCTCTATTCTCATGAGTCCGAAGACTGAGATACTACAGCTTCCTCCACATTCTGTCCAGATTCTGTCTCCGTGACTTGTTTCTTTGGCTCACTGCAGAAGCCTTCGATTGCAGCTGCATAGCAGGTTGCTCGTGGTCTGTACAGCCTGTGAGAGAGTAGGCATCTGCCCTCATTCCTGTGAGGCACTCAAACACAGGTGGAGAGGGAGGGAAAGACTGGCTTGAGTGGTGGGAGGATGTAGGAAAGGGGAATAGAAAGGAGGAAGGACAGGGACATTGAACAGAGGAGGGTTTTTGAAGAAAGAAGCCACGACCTGTGCTCAGGGCCATGCATGAGGCACCAGCTGGGGGAGGATGTCCAAAGGCGGCAGATGCTGTCCAGTGTCTGAAGGGCTTCTTGGCTGAAAAGGTTAGTTTGGGAATTCTTTTCTGGCAAAGGGCCAGATCTTCTAGCATTCTGTTGCATGATGTATCTGAGAGAATTTCTGAAATAACTGGAATTTTTACTTTAATGTTATGTTTCCCTTTACTGGACTTCTATGTACCTGCACAATCCCAACAGTAAAATCTCCATGATAGATTTGCTGTGAACCTGAGTCGTGTTTGGGAAGAGCTAGAGCAGGGAAGCCTGCGGTGGAATGATTATTATAATGTGGCCACGCTCTGCTGAGCTCCGGCCTCTACTCCCACGCCTCTCTTTTTAAACAAGAAAGGTTACCTCCCTGGGCCACCATTGGGCCAACCCCAAGTGTGACTGTCTGCACTTGTTAGACAACAGGCATTTAATTAAAATTGGAATCCAATGTGTAGAAAACATACATTTTTTTCATTTCATAGCTCCCCGGGAAATCCTTCCTTCCCTACTCTCCTCAACTCTCCCCCTGACCCCCTCCAGGAAAAAAAAAAAGGCTAGGGAAAAGATTATTTTAATGTGAAAATCAAAAATTACAAAAGGCTAGGCTGCTTCCTTATTTCTGCCTTTGGGGCAGACATTAGCCAATAATAAAGCCCGTATTGTGTCTTCAGACCAGAGCCCGCTTTTTTGTGGCTAACTTCCCATATGGAAAAGGGTTTGTCCCATTTCAGAGCATTAAAAATCCCGCATTTAATGAATCTGTGACATCAGTCTCTCGTCTTGCTCACGTGTGATTGAAGGGGTGGCCTGTCTTCTGATATTTGTTGGACTTTGTGGAATCAATAAATAAAAAAGAACAGATAATAAACACAAGACCCATCCAGGGCACCATCTGGGCTCCACCCAAAAAATCCAGCAATGCCATCGTGGCCAAATAGATAGGAACTCTAGACAATTTCATCGGGTTGTTGTCCCCTTAATCTCCACGCTGCACCTCAGATCTCAAGCAGCTTCCGTGGCGCGGGCTCACTTTAATGGATAGGATCTATTTTTCATGAAAAAGCAGGAAATAAGCTGTCTCTTTCATAAAAAGATTTACAAAATGTAATCATTGTTGAAATATTCCCTTTGAACTGCCGTGTCCACGGGGGTCTCCGGCTCCCAGAGTCCTGCTTCATTAGAACCTCCTCATAAGCAGCTCCAGAAGGGCAGGTACGCTGGTGGTGCCCGGCTTTGATGTCTTGAATGAATGAAAGAAAAGCACAATAAAAAAGAGCTGTTGATCAAGCATAAAATACTCTTTAAGCTGACAGAATAGCAGCGTTAACACACCCTAAGCTGCTTTTAGTTTTTCCCTTTTTTCCTCACATTTTCCTGTGCTTTGTGTACAGTGGGGGTTTGTATTTTATAAGAAGTCTCTGATCTATGTAGTATGCCATTCGCTAACAAAAACCAAAATAGGATTGTTTCTGTCCCACTTGGTTGCCTGACTACTCCCTCCATCCCTCCCCTTTCCCCCTCACCCCCACCTCCAAGGCGTGCAGTTTAGCCTTGCAAGGAAAGGGCCCAAATGCCTTTCATAAACTTGAGCCAATTCCTTTTGTGTTGTTGGTTTCACCGCTCTGATTTTAATACTGCAATTAAAGACAGATTTTTATTTTCTCAAGAACTTTCTCTTACAACTGGGGAAATGGAACTGACACAGCTGCTACTTTTAACTAAAAAATTATATCATTAAATAAGAGAAAGGTGCCTTGTGGAGTGATTACTTTCTTAGGGAACTAGTCTTCTTTGGGTCTCAGGTGGACGTTAAAGCCCGCACACATTTTATAGAGAACTTGTCTACCCTGGCTATCTGGCTTTCTGTTCTTGCTCCTAGCCAGGCATTATCTCATTTAATCCCTACAAGAACCGATGATGATGACGATGTTATCTCCATTTCATGGACTATAAAACTGAGACTCAGAGGTGCTAACTAATTTGCCTAAGATCATTTAACTAGTACTTAATGCTGCCAGGATTCTGGTAATGCAAATTCAGCACCCTAGCTCTTACCGCTATGCATACAACTCTCCAGTAACTCCTCAGAGCAATTGCAAGCAGGCCAGAGTACATTTTTAATTCAGAAGTCTTTTGTTTCATGAAGTAGAAGATTACTTGATGAAAATGTAAAGAGAGACCAAAGGAAAAATTTACTTGATAGTAAGAGAGACATTAGGGCAAGCTGGAATATGGTGAAAGACTTAGACTTTGGAACAACAGTCAAGAATAATTGGATTGTGTATGTACTCTCAAGGTTTGGAGGTACTGGATGGCTTATTGGGTAAAGAGATTAGTGTTTTCCCGTCTTGAGGTTTGAACCAAAACGGAGGTCTTGGCTGGGAGCAGCACAGTCATTCTCCAGGGAACGGTGGTTTGGACAACTCCTCTGTGCTTGTAGTAAGTAGGCAGCAGGCCATGTTACAAAACTTTTGCACAGCTACTGACGCATTTGGCCGCAGTTGGCCCCACTGCAACAGCTCTTTAGTCGGAACTGCCTGGGGTGGCTTGTGGAGACTTGTGTCTCTCGAGGGAGAGAGCCTGTCATTTGGGGAGACACGAACATGCGGCACGAGCATGGACGTGGCCCAGCCATGCTAGAAATCATCTATATAGATGCCCTGCTTTACCCTGGTTGGGGTAAGTGACACCAGGCTTTGGGAACCTTGGATACAGCTTGTTCTTCCTTCCTTTATTTTGACAGTATTTATTAAGTGCCTGCTCTGCCAGCCACTGGGCAAGACACTGGGGATGTCACACCTGAGAAGATAGGTTTCTTGGGAAGAAAACTGGTAAATACAGTTCAGCAGTTACTAGGAAGGAGGTGAACCTCAGAGGTAAAGGCCCCAAGAAAGACCCCTGGGAAGAAGGGACATGTAATCTTAGAAGTCAGGGACTAGCAAGTGTTAGCACAGCCAAGGAGAGCGGTACAGCCTTTGCCAAGTCCCAGTAGGGAGAACGCATTTGGCTTTGGGGGATCTGGAAGAAGTTTAACCCAGCACAAGTGTTGAGTACAAGTGGTGAAATGATAAGGCCACAAAGGTAAGCAGGGCCAATTACGGCCCATTAATGTTTTAATAGTTTCCTGTACAATAAACAAGTCTTGGTTTAGAGTTATTGAAAGCAGGCTTTCTTTAATTAACAAAATAAAATCAGACAAGGAAAATGACTGCAGACATCAAAGCCCAAGACTGGCAATAGCAATAACTAACACCTGTGTGCAGCATGTCACCCTTTTCAGAAGAACCAGTGTAAATCACTGCTTTCCTCTCACATAGTGCAGAGTGGTCCTCACAACAGTCCTCTGAGGTCCTGAGGACAGGGACCAGCTCACCTGAAGTTTCACAGCCAGTCAGTAGAAAAAGTAAGACTCAATCCTGGGTCCTTCAGACACTGAATGCTCCGCAGCATCAGTCAACATAAGTTTATCAAGATTCTACTGTGAGAAAAGTAAAGTGTCTGGTATCACGAAGGGGAAAGAAGTCTAAAATCCTTCTTCCTACAAGGCAATAAAGTGCTTAAGGCCAGGGACCGTATTTACTTTACTCACGAAATCCCCAGACTCTAGCCTACATAGCACCTAGCACACAGCCAGGCCCTTGCTGCTTGTTGAATGAGTAAATAAATGCTCCCAAATGGTTTCAGCAAATGCGAGGGCCTTGGAGTATACTTGGAGGCCCTGTCCACTTCCATTGTATGGGAATGAGATGAAGGGGCTGCCAGGCTTTGGGCTGATTTGCCAAGTACAGTTCATTTAGGATAACTAGTGGGCCTTAGTGCATCCAAATAAGAGCAGAAAGCCAAAAATGACTAACTGGATCAGTGTGACCCAGCAGAGGTGGCATCTCCTCAGGAGAGAAGGCAAAATGGTGGCCACTACTCGTGCAGCTTTGGTTAGCCATGTCCTCTTTTGGGGTTGATGGAGAGCCAGGCCTTTTGGGGGCAGTGAGGCCTCCTTGTCTCTGCATGTTCATGTGTGTGAATGTCCTTAAATAACCCACCTTGCCTGGATAAGAAAGCAAAGTGTCACACCCAGTTCTGGATTCCACATTAACAACCTCCTTCCGCAGTGTTAAACTTTGCCCTTCAGGCCTTTTGTTTAACTTTTTAATTTGAAAAACAGATTCTGCTGCGTCACAGTCTGTTCCGTGCTCCCCGCCACCCACCCCCTCCCCCCAGCACCCTCTCCTCTTTTTTTTGGTTAAAGTAAAATATAACTATCTCCAACAAACATATTTCTTTTTGTTTCTAAAATGTGCATCCTGCCCTCTTAGTCCAAAGATAATATAAAAAGACCTTTTAAAAAGTTGTTAAACACATTAGAATATTTGTTGCTAACTAATGACTTGAGTGTGTGGCCTTCGTCAACCATGTCTTCAGCAGCCTTATGACCACATTTTCGAAAATGGCCTCAGTTTCCTAACTGCACTCCATGAGGCATATAAGCAGATTGGCACCATCAGAGGTACCTACTGCTGTTTCAGGCTTCCTGTTTAGGATGCAGTTGGATAAATGTTGTTTATGGTTCATAAAACCAGACACTGTGAGTATTCCAGAATCTTGGCAGAATGGGATTCTGACTTTCATGGAGCTGTAAATTAAGGGGCGGGAAGTGTGATAAAACTCCTTAGAGAACTGTGAGGGGAAAAAGTCGCACTGCAATGGTTAAATGAAATTTTATAAGCACATTCAGTGTGGAGCTGTTTTGCATTACATGAGTTGAATACCTTAGAGACGCCACATCTGCAGGCACTTTATTAAATCCTTAGTCAGCACTTTCCAACCTGATGAGATTACTTCTTCATTTGACTGGAGAAAAGGAAAGCTGAGCTCTTGTCCTGGACTGCAGATTTCTTTTGATGTTTCACCTTGAACACTGAGGGAGGACAATTACCCGCCACCACCCCCACCA